>NC_056739.1:1815558074-1815593074 GCF_019279795.1 Protopterus annectens
CATATGATGCTTAAATCACAAATCCAAAGAGACACACACACACCTGCTATTTGTGGCCACACAGTCATTGCCCTTCAGGCTAAACAACACACCTAATACACTTGTAATAGGTGACACTTATGTTCAGACACACTGACGTACCACTCACCAGCCCTGACAAGGGAATAGTCACTTTGGGCTGTCTGTTGGGTGCCAGGATCTGCCGCAAAATACAGGCAGTCAGGTCACTCCAAAGCAAGTACAAGACTGGCACCATCATTGTCCATGCTGGTGTGTGTCACCTCAGACGTTACTCCCTGGACCACGACATGATACATGGAGGTACACTCTGATCATGTAGCCCAGGCCAGTATGACCCTGACCTTGTCTAGCATCTTACACCCACCAATTATGATGTCACAGTATATGGACACACATATCACATTTAACAGTTGGCTAACAAATTTGTTTCATTCATAGGGGATACAGTGTCTGTTAGCGTATGGTGACATGCTCAACATGCCACGTAGCTTCACTATGGACAGCTTGCACCTGTCACCCTTGGACTTTGGTATGCTGGCTAAGGCTCTTGCTACCACCAGAGTGCCTTTTTTACGCAGGGCTCTGAAGACAAACCCACCTCCATAGACATTACAGGTTAAATGAAACTAAGGGTAATGCTGCAAAACAACAGTTGTGTTAACCTCATATTGTGGCCACTCAGGACTCTCCTCAGTATGGAGGAGAGCAATATCTTTGCACTGACAGACACCTGATTCAGGCTTGCTTATGCACACCAGCACTACCAGGTCATGTTCCATACCATGCTGTCTGACAACAAGACTTGGAACAGACAACACAACTAGGGGGAGTATCCATATACATCACAGATACACACACCTCCGGGTTAGTAGCACTGCACAAAGCATCACAGACCATACATAGACAACTACCATTGTGCAATACTGCCTTTCAGTTTGTTGCCTGCTACAGAACACACTCCCAAACTCAGGAACCACACTCGGCTTTTGTGGGAACTATGGAGAATATGCAGGTCTCCACAGACACCATTATATTGTGTGACTTCATATACACACATATTGACTGGGGATACTACTCAAGCCCCGACAACCTCACCCAACAGTCACTACAATTTGTGGACTCATATGCTTTGGCACAACCAGTCAGCACAGCCACAAGGGGGAATACATATTGGACCTGCTCATCACCAACATGGGGACTCTGTGTTCCACACCAGCAATATACCCCTCATTGGTAAGGGCAGAACATGCATGTAGCTCAAAGGACATACATATACCCTCCACACACTCATCCTGGGAAATCTTGGTGAACTTCTCAAGAGCCAACATCTCACTTCATCGAAGCAAGGTGGTATCCTTCAGAGATCCTGAGACAGTGGCATATATGGCTCACACTGCTGCATCCTTTACATACACATTCTATGGACACCTAGTGGACTGCATGGATTGTGCTCTCCCAAATAACAACAAGACCCACTACTACAATGGCAGGGGACCTGTCTGGTAGACCCCAGCCATTAATAAGCTGTACAACGTCAAGAGGATGCTACTACAAGATAGAGCACAATCCCAGACAGGGAAGGCATCTGTGATCTGTACTAGCAGCTGCAATCACTCATGGACTTTTCTAAGGGCCGCTTCTACCAGACAATTGCACCTGACACAGAGGACCATCACACAGCCTTCTTCAGTTATATCAGGAACCTGGGTGGACACTCACTGATATGCTGTGAGTTACTGCATACTGACTAAACCTACGCTGAACCCACTGGCATTGCCACATCCTGGCAAACAGGTTCAGTGCAGATGTCTCCCACCCATCCCCCCTAAGGAGCAACTATCCATCCCAACAGAGTATAACCTCCCTGACATCACACAGTAACAGGTGAGTGCTGCCCTCCCCACAGCGTACATCACAGTATCAATGTGACCAGATGGTGTCCCAGCCTGCATCATACACGAGCATCATGACAAACACAACCCTCACATTACATCACTGTTCAATATCGGAGTTACCACAGGATATGTACCCAAGGAATGGTATACTGCGACAGTGGTCCTGCTCCACAGAGTTTGTGCCACAACGGACCACAGACAATATTGCCCTATAAGCATTTGTGGCCTGTTCTGCAAAGCTATGGAGCATATTGTCATAGGACTCCTACACACAGACATAGGGAACCTACAGACACTGTGTCCTACTCATTTTAGCATTGTTGTGGGCAGATCTTGCCTCTTGAACCTGTAGGTATTCTTTAAATGGCTAACAGGTCCATAGACACAGGGACGGCTATCCACACAGCCTACCTGAACCTTGCAAAACCATTCAACACAATAACCCACTGGGCCATTATGCATAGACTCACCAGAGTCAATTTTGACACATATCTCACACAATGGATTGATACCTAGATCAGGGATAGCACCCACATGGTGAGGATTGCAGGTGCCATGTCTGACTATACACCAGTTACACATGGCATCACACACAGCTTGGTCCTGGGATCTCTCTTGTTCAGTATATATTTGTCTTACATACAGGCTATCACAGAGGGAATATGGCTGATCATGTTTGCACTTGACTGCAAACTGGGTGCCATTATCAACTCTCCAGCTGCCACATGCATACTCAATCAGGGTCTCACAAAGATGGATGACTGGTGCCTGAGCCATGGCCTACAGCTAAATGCCATTAGTTGCATAGTCATCCCCTTTGGGAGTAACAACATGCCCACACATTACCACATAGGTAGTACTCCATTACATACCGTAGGAGTTGTTAGGGGTTTGGGGACATCACTTGTTCATACTGTTGCCTTTAACATTCACATTGCCAAAGTGATTGGACACACCTGCTATGTGTGCCACCTTATCCCATATGGTTTCACATCTAGATCGAGTGAGGTCATTGTGCCCCTATACTCATCACATCCATGCTTGGTTACAATGCCACATTTGGGGTGTACCTTACCTGACACCTGCAGCAACTGTACTGACCACGGACGGTCCTCACCAAGCAGATCTAGGGACTCACACAGATTCCCTGTATAGTTCAGATGCAGTAACTCCAGCTCTACTCAGTCGCTTACCACTTACTCAGATATGATGTGTGTCTGTTGTTTATACCCAAACCAGTATTACTGGACATGCTCCACCTCAGGATATCCAATTCCCTTGTAGCTACACACTGCAGGGACGTATACCTCAGCACAGATGTTAATAGGACATTGTGGAGGGACAGATTCTTATCCCAGAGGCTCCACTCACTACAGAATGTAATCCCAGTTTCACATAGGCAGAGCCACCCACTGACCACCTACTGGAGACATCTTGACGACTGTATGGGTGATTGTATATTTACCCCTGGGATATCCTCTGTGTCCCTGCTAGGCAGAGGCACACTAGCATAAATGTACATGGGCTATCATGTGTGACCTACTATTCACACACACAGTGTAGTAATGTGACAGGGTTGCGAATGCCAAACACACTCTGGCTAGGTTTGTACATGCCCTAGGGCAGATAGCCTAGTATCGAACACTGAACCTATGCTTATGTTCATGATGCAAAATGTTTATTGCTGATACTGTTTGCAGGTCTTTATCATCTTTGCTTTACCATTTTCCATGAAGAACTTCAGTATCTGCAGAACATATTTGATTATGTCAGGGTTCCACTATATTATAAATGTGTCTGTTGTCATATAACTGTGTGCACAGAGCGGATTGCTGTATAGTGAAAGGTTCCTGGGTTAACACATGCAACTGCCAGATATGCATGGCCCACTGCTGTACTCAGACATAGCCTAAGTGTGTGAGCATGCCCAGTTCTGACATTACATGTTTTGTTGCCTGACATTTGTCTCATTTATTCGTGTGTGAGCATGCCCAGTGTGAACCTTCAGTATGTTGCTATCTGAGGTCCACTACATTTGCTGATGTGTGCGAACATGAACAATATTAACATTTATACTGTGCGTGTTGGAAGTCAGGTTCTGCTCTCACTGCAGGACTCACCTTTGTGTCATAACTCAACAAGGATTATGCTGTGCCTGCAGTGTTTCCATGGAATACTTTGCATAGACTTATCAACATTCCGTCATACAGGTGGACCACTGCAATACTGTCATGGTTTAATGGTTCAGTACTTTGGCTATAGTGCACACTATCCTGGGTTTGAGGCCCATCACTGCTTTATATTTTCATACTGAGCAGACCAGACTGCTTAAGGGCCTGTTAAGCAAATATGAGCATGTTGGCTTTTGTTCAGCTATGCCCTACTTAGACCAGGCTTGTCCGACATTGCTCAATATTCACCAACATTGCTGGACATTGCCCAATATTACTGAACATTGACCACAGTTGTGCTAGTTGGTGTGTGCAATTTTGTTTGCATATACTACATGGTGGTAATTGCTGTTTAGCACTGCTTTATATTGCTTAACACATGGCATTCATGCCTTAGGTGGTGCTGCAGGGCTGCCTATGTCGGATGCACATACTACACTCCCTGCACATGTTTGGAAGCAGGTAGTGTCAACTTAGGCATCCCTTTTACTTTATGTGTGAGTCGGAGAGGGGTATCATTTCCAGAGTTCCTACTGAGCCAGTGTATGTGCTATGCATTGCCTCTTTGCCAAGACCAAAGCATACTGGGCACGCCTCCTTCTGCCTACCGGGGCAGGCTCAGGTTGTTCCTCCTCCGAGTCACGCTCTGCCTGTGATGGCCTTGGCAATAGTGGAGGGCTGTTTGGCCCAGGCCTATGCTGGTCCTGCTGCAGCTGTTTTTGCAGGATCATATTATGTAGCATAGCACATACCATGACAATTTGAGTACATGTAGTTGGTGAGTACTGCAAGGCTCCACCAGATGTGTCCAGGCACCAGAACCGTGACTTGAGCAGCCCAAGCACACACTCTATTACATTACGTGTTTGTGCGTGTGCCTCATTATGGCATTCCTGTTCAGGTGTGTGTGTGTTTCTGATGGGTGTCATCAGCCACGGCTCCAGTGCATAGCCAGCATCCCCCACTAGGTGACCATGTGGGATGTCCCCATTGGCAAATGTCTGGTACAGCTGCGTCAGATGCCAGATATGGGAATCATGGTAGCTTCCAAGGCAGCCTGCACACACCTTCAGTATTATGCTCTGGGCATCACACACGACCTGGCAGTTGATGGAGGGGATGCCCTTGCAGTTGAAGTAGACCCTACCCTGCTCGCCGGCTGGTGCTTTGATGTGTATGTGCGTGCAGTCTATTGCACCCACTACCTCAGGGTATTCCATTATTTGCTGGAAGAGACGCATATTGCTGGCCAATACCTCACGGGAATTGGGGAAATATACATGATCACCGACATGTGCTGACATGGCATCCAGGAACTGGTGTAGTTCCCTGGATGCTGATGCCTGTGATATTCCCATCATATCACCAGTTGGTCTCTGGAAGGTACCTGTTGCTAATATTCTTAGGCCAACACATACCTTGGTTTCCACTGGGATGGGTTCCCCTCTGTTGGTTCTGTGTGTGAGGTGTGGCCTGCACAGCTCAACAATTTGCTGCAGGAGGTCTCTGTCCACTCTATAGAGCTCCACTATCTCCGGCTCATGTAGTCCCTGGTAGGTTACCCTGGGCCTGTACACTCTTCTCCATCTCCTCACTGTGGGTTGTCCAGCAGCATTTCCATTGTCACCACCCTCAGCATGTTGCATATGTCGCCTGATAACAGCAATGGCAGTCCCTAACATTTCTTTGTCTCAGTAAAGCTTTTTCAGTTTTCACTTCTATTAGCTTACTGCAGTGTCTGTTGTGAGAAACATAATGGACTGCTGTTGGCAGAATTTTAAGTGCTAGGCTGGGCTGGGTTAGAGTACTGCCTGTGTAATTGCTTGGTTCTGATTGTTTTCACCTGCTAGCTCTGCTACTACTCCCTGGTAGCTTCCTACTATTTGTTGTGCTTCCTTTTTCCTTTCTGTTTCCTTGGGGGGGGGGGAGTGCCGTGCACACAAGCGCAAACATGCTCACAGCAGCTAACACGTGTGCACACATGCTTACACGGACTAAAAGTTGCTTATTCGGGTTAAAACACGTGCACACCAGCGCAAATGCGCTTACAACTCTTTACACAGCCTTATGCATGCTTACTCTGGCTTAAACGCGCGCACTCCCGCTTACACGCGCGCACTCTGTCTTACTCGCATTTACACGTGCGCACATGCACACTCAGCAAGAAACTTTGGTGTTATCCATGGTATACACCTTCCATTTCTTGGCTTTCCCTAGCCTACCTGTTGATACACCTCTTTCCATGATGTCTGACAGCGGACACATGCCACTCTGCTCCATTGAGCTTCACTTCTTTCGAACATACCCCCCTCGTGATGTCACCTTTCTTCTACTCTGTTACTCCTCATATCCTACTCCTACACTCCACTGACTGTGCTCATTTGCTATGTAAACTAGCGATTCACTATCCTAAGACTCATTTACATAGGATTGCCTACTAATGCTTGGTTACATGTCTTAGACTGAGCTTCCCCCCTTAGCAACCTCTACTCAGTGGCCATGTTGTCTTCAGCCTGCCATTCCCTTGCATTGTACATTAACAATTTCAATAAAATCCACATTTGTGGGTTATAATTTTTAGTATTCTGTGTTTTAGAGCGCAGCCCATTTGTGCAGCGCTGCGCTATGCTTAAACATCGGAAATCGGCGTAAAAAATTATTTTTATTTTAATTTTGCATCAGGGAACATTTCCAATGGCCGTATATTTGGCCATTGGCATGCTTCCTGCACTGGATGCAACCTTTATTTGGAGCTGTCACGGCTCCATTTTGCTATTTGCAGAATGGTACTCAGTTGTCAACTGAGTACATTTCTGCAAATAACACTGCTCTTACTCGGACAGGGTCGGGTTTCTTGGATCGCAAATCTACCTCATTTACATGCCATTTGCCTGCAATTGAGGTGATTTGCATGTCCCAGCCCTGTTCGTGTAAGAGCCGTTTTAGGAACTCTCTTACACGCCCCCTACAGGCTGTTCCTGGATCGCTCGTCAGACATGATGGCTGCATGGAGTCTTACTCTACTCTTAGACTCCGTGCAAGCCATCGTGAATCCGGCCCAGAGAGAGAACTATAAACATTCTGAAGACATGCTTCTCACGTATCATGCAGTGTCTTCAGCATCAGAAGAGTGGCTGCTCAGATGTTCTAATAAAAATAAAATAAAATGACTCAGAAACTTCATGAGTGAGATCTGCAGCAAGTAAGGTAAGGACGTAGGCAAAGGGAAATAGACTGTGTGAGAAGGGTCATGTGTGGATAGAATCTCCTGGAATGGAGGGAATAGGTAAGGTGTGATAAAAGGGCTATATCTAAGCCTTATAATAAAGAGAAGCTAGAGTGACAGGGCAAAGGATGAGAAAGAGACAGAAGAAGGGGGGGGTGTAGTACTTCATAGTTTCTTAATACTGAAGTAGTCCATCCCCAGAGGGATTAAATGGGAGGGTGAATATGAGTGAAAAAAGGCATACTGGGAAAAATAATATGTTAAAGTGTATTTTATAGGTTCTTAGGATCGTGGTGGATTCATAGGTTCTTCCTAAATTTACAGCCAATGAGACCATGAAGAAGTTCAGTGGCTGACTCTGGGACAAGATGGCAGCATAGTTCTTTCTCAGAGCCCACTGACTGTTTACATTTTAAATGTTTATTACTTTGGTAAGTAAGTCAGCTGGTGTTTCAGTCAGAAAAACACAGAATCATGGTTACAGAATTGATTGAGCAGTTTACAACTGCAAATCCTGAGGAAAAATGTTAATTATGCTTGAGAAGCTTTCACAGCTTTCTGTGGATGTCTCACCTTTTCTGAAAAAAAACTGTCAGACAGTCAGAAAGGATCTCAGCACTGAAGGGACAAATTAAAAGCCCTTGAAGAGAGAAAAAGGATTACACTGTTAAAATGATAGCATTTATAGAGATAAAAACTGACTTATTAGATTAAATAATAATAAAAAAAAGAAAACAGCTAATTTAAAGAATCAATCCAGATGTAATAATTTACACATTACTGGAATACCATTAAGCATTCCCACAGAAGAATTGGAGTATTTTTCTCTTTTTTGATGAAAAAAGATTTTAAAAAATACCACGTGAACTATTTGACAGAACAGACATGTTTCGTAGAGTAAATCAGAGTGCCTACGTTGCAGGCAGGCCTTGACATGTACTCATGGCAGTTGGTTCCTTCAAAGCAAAGGAATACTTATTTATACAGAACAGAAAACTTAAAGGATTGGAACAGAAAAAATATAGATACATCTGTGGTGGACGTCTGTCTAGCCTTTTTCAGCAGAGAAAAGAAATAAGCCCTTTAAGACATTTGTTTACCTGGCAGGCTTTACTGCTATGTTTTTGTATCCAATAGTTTTAGTAGTTAGGAATAAGGATGCTTCCAGCAGTTCAGTAGCAAAGCAGCTGCACAGGCCTTCTTAAGAGGGAAAAGACATACTGAACCCTACTCCACAAAAGTCTGTAGCATATATTGTGAATTAAGGAGACGGAGTGGAAGGACAGTAAAATGCAGAAAAGAACCTGATGTGAGACGGAATAAAAACTCTATGTGTGATAAAGTGAATCTACTAAATGCATAATGGTAAACAAAGTTGACAATCTGTTGTAAAGACTCAGTTGTGGAGATGCATGATGAATGCTATCATTGTTTTTCAGAAAAATCAGGACACTAGGCATAGGTAAACCTTCATAAGTTTACCCAAGTGAGTTTATACTCCTAACCTAGCAGCAAAACCCTAGGCAAAACTCTTCAGGGGGTACAGGGAGTAAAAACTTTAGCTCTGCTGGACAGCGTTTTCTAACATATTAGGTTACATCCTGGAATAGTCTTCAGTTCTGTGGAGTAATCAACAAAAAGTAAAAAAGATAAAATAAAAATTTAATGTAAAAGCAAAAAGTATTAAACATTACCCGTTAATTTATACATATTTTATTTGTTTAAAATTCTTCCTGCGGGAATGTTTCCAAGGATACAAATTAGGAATGACCATTTTTATAGATGATAAGGAACTAATCAATTAATACTCCACAGAACTTATATTTACTGTTTTATTTATTAATACCTGTATTATAGGTTCATAGGTTGGTACTAGGCCTAGCCATATTGAACTTTTTATAGTTTTCTCTTTCTTATTGTTAATAGATTACTGCCTAACTTCATGTATTATTAACTCTGTTGTTGTTTCTTGATAATGTTTATGTCAGTTGGTATCTGCTTCAAATTTTGGATATTATCCTCACTGATTTGTTTTTTTAAAAAAAAAATGTTAATACAATATATTTGAAAAAAAAAGTTATATTTTGGAACATGGAGTGGGTGTTCTCATCCTAATAATAAGAAGCATGTTTTTCAAAGGACTTCAGAAGGAAGAAGGGGGAGTGGTTCTATTGCAAATAAATAAATAAATAAATAAAAGTCAATGATGCTTGGAAGTTAAAGCACAAAAACGTATTACAATTATATGCAGATTACAAACCATGTGGGGTTAAGAGAGGAATAGCCATCTTATTCTATAAATCCCTTTGTGCAGTTTAGAACTTATAATCATCTGCAATGTTTATAGGTGGATTATAAGGAATTATACCATTCTGGGTCTCAAGATTAAACTGGGAAACAGTTTATGGGGGAACTTTAATGTGGTCTAGGATAAAAAACTTAATAGGTTTATTAGCAGGAAAGAAAGCCATAGAAAAGTACAGAAACAGCTTACAAGATTTACTGAGGAGAGAGAGAGAGACTGGGTAAATATTTGGAGGAGATTTCATAAGGAGCAGAGACAGTACACTTTCTCTAGAAATGCCTCCCACCAAAACAGCAGACTAGATCATTTTCTTGGTCCAAGGATAATTCTGTCATGAAAACAAAATATAGAATTAATCTAGGTGAGAGTAGCAGGTCAAACAGCATTTGGCATTTGGGACATTATTAATAGGGATCAGAGAATGGAAAATATAAATTGTTGGAGATTGTAGAACAATCAATATAAGGCAACCTAATAGAGAAATTATCAATGGGAGGAGTTTGGCCGGATGCCATTATAGCTGTCTTCAGAGCACACTGACAGTAGAAGAGGGAAAATAGAAAAATATTGAAGACTTTGCCAGGAGAAAGAGGAGATGCAAGCAGTGTTGCAAAAATCTCTTACCCTAACAAAACCAAATCCAAGTAGGATCCTTCTTGAAATTGGTAAGGTAAACTGTGAATTTCAACAGCATATTGTCTTCCAAAGAGTAGCTGACATTTTGGCAAAAGGTAGTTATTGGTGGCTATTTGGGAAGCAAATGGTTAAAATAATTGTCTGCACCTAGAAACATTAAATATATACTTTGTTTATTCCCAATATAAGATAGCAGACAATTTACAAATGACCAGTTATGCACCAATATCCTTGCTAAACACAGATGTTAAAAATTGAATAAGATTATTGTCTCCAGACTGGATGTGATATGACAACATCTCATCAACCAAGGACAGGAAGGCTTCATACGAGGGTGACAGTTTGTTGATAATTGGTAGACTCTCTCTGGTTTTCTGAAAGCATCCCAGGACAACCTGCAGATGGGTATATTATTTTTGTAATATCTCCAAAGCCTTTTACTCAATCATCTGGCTTTTTTTTTCATTTGAAGTATTAGAACAATGAGGATTAGTTCCTGGAATTATTGGCTGAGAGAAGGCTTTAAATAGCCACCCTAAATTCAATGGTCAGTGGAAGGTCTATCACACCAAGGGGGTATAAAGAGGGGAACCAGACATGGATGCCCATTATCCCTTGGAATCTTCATATTAGTAATCAAGGAATCGGCATTCAAATTGAGGCAAATGCTACAAGAGAAGTTTAAACTGGGAGGATCTGGAGATTTGTTTTATATTCAGATAATTGCATTTTACAAGAGGACAACATTAATGTGCTTATTCCCAAGGTATTAGATATCTCTGCAAAATTTTCCAGAGTATCAGAATTGAAATACAACCTAAAAAAATATCCCTAGTTGGAGCAAGGATGGGACAAGCCAAAGAAAAACTGTGAGGGCAATCAAAGAGGTGGATAGTAATAGTGGAGCCAGCAATTAGGACAAGAATGAATTAGCTCAAATGCATATGAGTAGAGAAGGAAAAGCATGGCTCAGTGTTTATACAAATGACTGTATATTTTTGACAGAAATTGTACACGGTCTTGCCTATCATTTTGTATTGATTCCAGATATTTCATGAAGTTACCAGTCAGTCAATAGCAAGAAAATAATGCTAGTGAGGGTGGGGGAAGGTAAGGGGAAGGGGCAAAGTAGTAGTGAGATAAAGGAAGTAGAGTTTCCTATTTGTTTCAGTTTGGAAGTTGCATACACACTAGATTGCACAATAAAAAGGAAACTAAAAAAAAGAGAGAGAAAGTTGTAATAAGACTGAACTCTTATAATCAGAATTAATGTAGTTAACATCAGGATTAAACCAGATATTTTGCATCTTTCAAGAAATATCCCAATAATATTTAATCACCCAAGTGGAGAAAAACATCAGTACATGACAGAATAACATCTGAAGGTTCAAGGTTCAAGAATTACCAAACAAATAATATTTGGACTAAGATCTGAAGGAGGGATTAGTACAGCCTCCCATGAAAGCACTAAAGATTATTACAGCACACTTGACAGGGGTAATAAATGAGGAAGGTTTTTAGAGTGGAACAAACAAGAAGTTCCTAAATTAAACAAAGTAATAATATTGGATGGCTGGATCAGTAAGTGGCAGGAGAATTTAACATGCATTGACAACCTCAAATGCAGAACAGAAATATAATGGTCAAGTCCACAATTATATTACCAAGTGCTGCTGGATCAGCCACGTATTGATCAAGAGTTGAGGCACAAATTTGAAAGAAGAGGAAAATGTAAACCAAAATATGAAAAATTAATAATTACAACTCATGACTGTGGACTATATACATGCCAGTTTACAGAATTTATCAAAACGTGTAAGCTACAGACAAATGTAGGTTTTATAATACTGAACTAAAAATAGGTTCACATCTTGCTGCTGGCTTTGATATTCTTATGGAAAAAAGTCTATACAGTGAAAGGCACAATAATGTATTATGGATTGGGCAAATGCTTTAACATACAGGTAGTTGAGAAGAACTGAAAACATGAACTGCAAAGAATGATTGAAAATGAAGAAGAACTGATTACGTGCAATCATCCAATAACAACAGTCAAGAAAGCAGAAACAAGGAAAAAAACAAAATATATTAGTTGAAGGGGAAAAAGACAAAAGTAGCATTAATTATTGAAGTAGTTACACCAAATGAGTATAGTGTCATCCATTCTAAGAGGCATAAAGTCTTAAAATACCAGGGTATGCAAGCAGGAACTAGGGCAATGTGGGATACAGATACCCAGACAGTTTCAGTAATAGTAGAATTAAAAGCTCTAATAAAAAATCATTTTCAAGCACACTTAAATATGGTACCAATACAGGTAACAGCATATGAACTACAGAAGGAAGCGATACTGGGTACATTGCAGGTGCTAAGAACATCAAAGACTATAGTAATATTAATAATAATAATAATAATAATAATAATAATAATAATAATAATTTATGTATTTATTTATTTGCAGTTTGTTAACTGGGAAAGTCCATTGGGCCTAGAAGAACCCGTTTTCAATGGAGGCCTGGGGAGAAAAGCTCCATGATTCAGTATTTACAAAAATATGTTTTAAAATTCATAACTACAATGTTTACAATAATAAAGAAACAAAACATTTTAAGTGGTCCATAAAAGAAACACGTATTTTGAATTATGTAATTCAGTAACCAAAAAGCTATGAGGAAATTTATATAGAGCGAGACATTTTTGAGAAAAAAAAAGTAGAAATAAAAATTTGGATCAAGAAGAGGAAATTTAGAGAGAGAGAGAGAGACATTTTTGAGGAAAAAAAAGTAGAGAAAAATTTTGGATCAAAAAGAGGTTATTAGGATGTTTTTGAGATAGGAGGAGGCCTAGGGATGACTTAGATATAGAGGGTAGTGAAAGGTAGATGCATCAGGAGGGGTGAAAGCAGGAGCATTCCCAGAGGGAGGAGAGATGAGAGTGAAGTAAGATTTTAAAGTTAGAGAGATGGGTAGTTCTGATGTGAGGGGGAAGTGAATTCCATAAGCTGGCAAGGGAGAAATATAGTAAAAGTTGTCCTGGGGTATGTTTGGGTTTGTAAAGTTCTAGGAGATTTTGATTATTAATTATTAATCATTATTTATTATTAATATCTGTATCTTTAATGGAACCTTGACTTAGGAATGAGGTCTCTTGCTGCCATGGTATGTGAAAGCCAAAACTTCTGGGCAAATTATAAAAGGAAGAAATTGAATTTGTAAAATCTGGAAAAACACAGATGATATTCTCAAGATACCTAAAAAAGACAGGGAACTCTAGTAAGGAATGATGATATTAGTTTGAAACCAAATCATCTGGAACACAGCAAACAATTAGGATCATTAACATTCATTCCATACATCTCAGTAAATCAGGGATAAATGTAACTATGTACAGATCAGTGTTTTGCATTTGGCATGTTTAAGTCTATGAGTAGGGATGACATCAGGAAAAAGAAATGTCACAAGAAAGGGGTTGGACCTTGGATGAAATGAGTACATGTAAAAAGATAAAAGTGATCTCTACATCAACATGAGGAGCAGTGTGTGTGTGTATGTGTGTGTGTGTGTGTGTGTGTGTGTGTGTGTGTGTGTGTGTGTGTGTGTGTGTGTTTGTGTGTGTGTTTGTGTGGTGTGCGTGTGTATGGATGTTTCTGTGTGTGTGTGTGTGTGTGTGTGTGTGTGTGTGTGTGTGTGTGTGTGTGTGTGTGTGTGTATGTGTTGTGTGTGTGTGTGTGTGTGTGTGTGTGTATGTAACTGTGTGCATGTGTGCGTGTGTGTGTGTGTGTGTGTGTGTGTGTGTGTGTGTGTGTGTGTGTGTAGAAGTGAGTCTCAGTCTCAGTTCACAGCCCTTATCCTCATAGTCGATTTTGGAATATTATTCTCAATGCAAAATTATCCTACATAAGAGGTCATCATATGGGAGTCCTGCACGTTTGTTATCTAAAACCAAAATGGCTTTATAAAGAAGGGAAGATAATTAACTGTAAATGCTGGTTGTGTTCTTAGCAAATGGATGTTTATTAACTAACGAGTTATAGTCAACAGTGCATGAATGCACCTCCAGTTTAGGATCATACCTTGACCTATAGTTCAGTATTAGGTTGTTTTATTTTCATTTTACTCATAGCAATCATTCAACTTCTATGTTTTGTTCGAGAATACAGTCACTAGAACTATACAAAACAAATAATGATAGTAACTCTTCAGGCCATCTTGTTTTGGAAAAATTAGTATAAACAAGGCAGTTAGAATATTAGCTGCAATCTGTTGAGAAATTTCATTGGCAGTATGTTTTGAAAGAAACATAATCTCAATACTGATAAGCTTCCAATGGTTTGGAAATCTTAAAATTCCCCATATGTTATGAAACAAAAACTGAGCTATTAAAAGAATGGCTGTTAATGAATCAGACAAGTTTGAACTGAATGTACAGTATGATTTTGCACCTTTGTAAACCTGATGAGAACAGGTACACTTTTAAAATAAAGGCTTGACTGATGACACAACTGCACACATACACTGCCTGCTTATGACCCATGTAAAGTAATATGATGAAGTATTAAAGCTGATGGCTTTTTTAAGAAAGGACCACCACAGAACATTGGTACCACAAGGAATAACTAGAAAACAAAACTAAAATATGCCTGCAGGAATCCACTAAAAGCTTTTAATCCAAGCATTTAGTGGTTTTGTCTGATAGCTACATAAGATTTCTTTAGAACATCATGTACAAAAACATAATGTTTACTCACATGAACAAAGTACCAGTAATCAAGGTGATGCAGTAGAACTGGATAAGGGAGATACTAAGGTACCCGGAGCATAATCTGACACTCTCATGTGGAACAAGTACATCACGCTGTTATACCACTGAAGTTTCAGTACTGCAGTTAGTTTATTTATTTTTAGATATGGAACCACAGGCTTCACAGTGAATTGCTTCCAAAGGCTGGTGAATCCACAAAATGATATTCAACAAGATGCTCAGTGGATCATTCCATGAAAAGTGAGTATGTTTGCCTTTAGACATATTCTGAACACTCTGTGTTATTTGTGGGGTATGACTGAGCAAAAGCTGTTTTAAAAAGGCTGTAATATTGTTCCTTCACAAAATGTGAGTGTGATACACATTCTGAAATATCTCAAAAATGCTTATGCAAAATTCAGATTTAAAATGGTTGTTTCATGATTATTTAATTTCACTACAGGCTCCAGAACTCTTTCTGACATTTAAGCCTTTGGTGGGACTTTCTAATGAAATGTCAACAAGTATGTCAAGTGCCTATATGCTAAAAATAAAAGACTGAAACTACAGGAGAAGAGCAAATATTGAACATCACTCCTCTCCTTTAAACTTCTTTTTTGCAGGGGGCAAGCCCCTCCTGTAGCTCCTGAATATATATATATATATATATATATATATATATATATATATATATATATATATATATTTATTTACATATATATATATATATATATATATATATACACACACACACACACACACACACACACACACACACACGTATACTAGCTCAACTATTGTCATACCTCAGGAAAAAAAGGAATATTCTAAGAAATGGTAATCTTGGACTTACTATATGTAAGTCTGTTTTTTTGGCCATTCAGTCTCAGCATTTCAAGCCTCACTAAAGTTAGTCCCAACATATTAAATACTTACCCTTTAGAGACATTAGAAACTATTGCCAGGAAATGCCTTTTTAATTGGACAAAGATGAAAAAGATGTTCTATAAATGTTAACTGAAAACATTTTCATAGTAGTGAAATAGCCAATAAGGGTGGACCATCATCAACCCCCTTTTCCCATTTTTCTACATAGGGATGGCATGTCACCCCCTCTCTCAACTCAGTGCCACTGTCTTACCATCTTGAAAAGCCTTGGCCTGACTGTCTTGGATCTTCTCTTATGTAATCCATTCATCTCTTGGTACGGCATCTTCATCTCCACTTGCCTTCTTCTTGTCTCTCCCAAATCATCTTCAACAAATGTTTCACTGACCACTAGCTGTTGCAATTATTATACTAATAGATTGCCAGCTTTATTTACAAACAGGTTTACAAGGATGTTAATCACAGTTATATAAAAGCATTATACATGGAAACTAATGAAATCATTTTTGACAAGAAAAACAGTTTATCACTATCAGAGGAACTTTCACCCTGTTTAAGCTCAAAGACTATCAATGCTTTTACTTTTTGGATTTTCCTTTTCACCACCATTTTTTCACTGAGCTTGTAACCATTTGTATTTAGAAACATATGCAACCTTTAACACAGTGTCATGTTTCAGTTTTCTCCTTCTGTTATACATCAGAACTTACAGTGCCTTCAATTCCATTCGGAATTTATTTACTTTCTTTCCTGTTTTACAGTAAGCGGTTCCAAATTAAGTCCTTTGTAAACTAATAATTTGTCCTACATGACATGACTAAAAAGTTCATTGGACTTTACCCTCAGTGATGGCAGTGTAGGTACAGCAAGCTGGTGCATCTACAGACTTTAATGGATTCACCACATCAAAAACATGGGTCCCTTCCATTAAAATCTACGGACACATTACCACACTGCCCCCTATAGCGATGGCAGAGATGGGTACATCTAATAGAAAGTTTATGAAGTTATTTGACATTAGTGAAGGATACAGTCGAATTACTTTAGCAGTGCCTTAATAAAAAGCTGGTGAAAGTTTCTATTAAGGAACTGTCCACATAATATTGGTAAGATGGAAAATACTAAATTGTTTCCAAAGTGCTATGATGTATATTCAGACTGTGACAGCACACTTTAATGAGACAGGGAGCATTACATTGACTCACCTTTTTCAGTACTAATGTGTACAGTATATGTAATGTTTATATGGTAGTGTGTGAGATACAGTCCCTATGCCCCTCACCAGGCTAGACAAGGAGAACGTTATGGTACGTTGCTTGTCAGGTGCTAGAATACACCATATCACACATGCAGTCAAGTTTCTCAACAACAGGTGTTGTTATGACTCTGTCATAGTCCATGTTGGTGTGAATGACTTGAGACATACCTCTCTGGACTATACGAAGAGAGACAGAATATGTGTCCCAGGCAGGTATGTCCCGAGCCTTAAGCAGCATCCTACCATCACCCAAAATGATGCCTCAATACAAACAGAAAATTACTGACTTTACCAATTGGCTTAGTTTCTGGTGTCATCCCAAGGGGATCCAGTACCTGACAGCCTTGGAAGACATGACTAACAGACCACAATGCTTTGCCAGAGATGGCCTTCATCTGTCTCCCCTGGGCTTCAGGCTTCTGGTAAAAGCTCTTGTCTCCCCCATAGTGCCTTTTTTAAGGCAAAATCATGAGCACAACATTATCAACATGAAAAATTCTTCTAAACAAAATTTAAAGGTCATGCTGCTAAATGCTAGGAGTCTTAGCATGAAACTGCACTCATTGCAAGCAGTCTTTGCCCTGGAGGATGCTGGCATTTGTGCAGTTACTGAAACCTGGTTCCGAGCTGTGCAGAGCACCCCAGCCTTACCAGGTTAGTCATCCTACCATACTTTCAGGCCCGAAACAGAGGGCTACAAAGCCAAAGGAGGTGGAGTTTCAATATTTACCAAAGACATACACACCCCCAGGCTGGTCAAATGATATGATGCACAGAAGACACTCCAAGTGCAACTCCAGTTAACTGTTGACAAAACACCTATTCAAATCATAGCTAGCTACAGACCCCCAACCATGACACAGGACACCCACTCCACCTATCTGGACTTACATGAACCCATCAAGATTCAACCCTCTACTCTGATCCTGGCTGACTTTAACTACCAACCATAGAGTGGAAGACCTATTCTAGCCAAACATGAATGCCCACAGATTCCTTGACTTTGTCAGTGCCAATACATTGGATCAGCTGGTAGACACCCCTACAAGAGGTGAAAATATTCTGGACCTGGTCCTAACCAACATGAGTAGCGACTGTAACACCCCTACAGTGCCATCCTCCTTGGTAATAACTGACCATAAAGCGATCACTTTTAAAGTCACCATCTCCCCTGACCCCCCCACCCCCTTGGCAGGGTCAAACAAAAAGAAACATTTTCAAAACTACAATCTCCTCAGAGCAGGTATAAGCAGCTTCACAGCCACCATCCCTTCAGTTGGAACTAGCACTAATGACCAAGCCTACACCAAAAAACTGTATGAGCACCTATATAGCTGTATGGACTCAGCAATACCTGACAGGACCAAATCATCTTACTCAAGGAAGAGTAAACCTGTCTGGTGGACAGCAGCAATAAACAGACTCTATAATAAAAGGAAAACATTCCTGTCCAGTACCAAGAGGGAGGAGGTGCCAAGTTGGAAGCAATCTCTCCTTTGTCTGAACAAGCAAATAAGGTCACTGGTGAAATCCTCTAAGGCAAATTGGCCACATGCACTAAGGACAATTACAAGGCCTTCTTCACATATGTCCGAGGTCTCAAAGGTAACACCCAAATCTGCTCTGAACTGGTGGTCAGTAACACCACATACACAAATGCTGTAGATATAGCCAACCTGCTGGCAGACAGGTTCAGTGAAAACTTCACCCCCCTGTCCCCCCCATCAGTAAACCAGGACATCACGAGCACCTGCCCCCCTCCCCTCATCACCAGGGAGCAGGTCTTTAATGCCCTCTCAAAGGCAAAAACATACAGTCTCCATGGGATCCAATTACATCCCTGGCCGTATCCTACGTGAACTCAGGCATGAGCTCTCAGCTCCATTAGGCACCCTATTCAACCAAAGCCTGAGCACCGGCTTCATCTCAGATGAATGAAGGACAGCCACTGTCATCCCTCTACACAAAGGTGGAGCACCCACTGAGCCTGGCAATTATAGACCCATCCGCCTAACTAGCCTGATCTGCAAAGCCATAGAACACATTATCATGGACCTTATAAACAAGGACATTGGCAACCTCCAAACGCTTGACCCCACAAAGTTTGGTTTTGTCAAAGGGAGATTATGTCTGTTAAACGTGGTCGACTTCTTCAAAACAGTCACCAAAGCCATGGACAAGGGGAAGAAGGTGCACACCACCTACCTTGACCTAGCCAAAGCCTTCAACACTATTCCCCATTCAGGTATAATAGATAAACTCTCCCAGCTACCATATGTTACCAGATGAGTAGCTAACTGACTCACTGACAGATCCCACTTGATCAAAATAGGAGAAGCCACCTCTAGTAGTAGAAACGTAATGAGTGATGTACCCCAAGGATTGGTCTTGTGGCCTCTACTGTTTGGGATATACTTTCCTGAGGTGCAAGCCAAAACCAGTGGTCTGTGGCTGGCCAAGTTTGCAGATGACTGCAAGCTGGGTGCTGTCTTAAATTCCCCTAAGGATGTGAACATCCTCCAAAAGGGCCTTACCCAAACTAATAACTGGTGTCAGAAGCATGGCCTCAAACTGAATACCAAGAAATGTATCATTATCATCTTTGGGGAAAATGGCATCCCCACTAATTATCACATTAATAACAATGTACTAAGCATGGAATCAGTTGTGAGGGACTTGAGCACCCAGGTTGATAGCAACCTGACTTTTGACCACCTTCATTGTATAGAAGGCTTTCTATATTCATAAATAAGGGTATTTCATCCCGGAGCAAGGAGGTCATAACATCCCTGTACTCCTCCCTTATCAGACCGATTATCGAGTACAATGCCCCTTCGGCACTTTGCCAAGCACATGCAGCTGCTGGATAGACCACAGAGGTTCCTGACCAGGAAAATCCAGGGTCTCAAACACCTATCCTATATAGATAGGCTAAACACCTTCCTCTCTACTCAGTCTCATACAGACTGCTCAGAGGTGACCTGTGTCTGGCATACAAGGCCATCTTAGGCCCAGCCTTGATAGAGTTGCTGCATATCTGCAAGTCAAACTCCACACACGCAACCCACACACATGGGCTTAACCTGGTCTGTGAGATTAATAGAACTTGTTGGCAAGATAGATTTGTGTACCAAAGACTCCCTCATCTGTGGAATAGACTCCCTCTCCATGTCAAGCAGAGTACCTCTCTACCCCTCCTTAACAGGAACCTGGATGACTGGATGGGAAACAGAAAATATACCCCTGAGATCCCACCTGTATCCCTACTGGACAGGGGAAACAGGTGCTAACTTTGAGGGAACCTGGCTGAAATTCTTGGCTAGGCATATAAGGGCCTCTGGACCAATAGCCTAGTATCATCCTATGAACCTAAATCTAAGTAAGGCCGATGAGAAACAGCAGATATTTTAAAAAGGAAAGATTTTCTAGGGCTCATAATTAGCAATTTATGTTTAGTTTTGGATGGGGCAATTTAGAATGATGTATGAATGTTTGAAAGCTGCTGTTTTATGCAGTTAAAGGGCACTTTTATAGGGACTGCTTATTTATTTATTTATTTATTTATTTATTTATTTATTTATTTATTTGACATTTGTTGACTGGGATAGTCCGATTGGGACAGAGCCCTTTTTCAGCAGAGGCCCGGGGAGAAAAGCTCCAATGTACAGTAGAAGAATACAAACAATTCTGCTACTTCCACAATATACAATAGACGAATGCAAATATAGTGGAACACAAATTTTGCTAAATACATGAATAGAGTTATGTTTGTTAATTGCATTTAAATAGGGAAGGCAAGTGAGAATTTAACACAGATATAGTTAGATAGCAACTTAGTCTTGTAGTGGAGTCAGAGCAGATGCAGGGAGTAGGAGCAGTGGGATTTGGGGGGAGTTTGCAAAGTTAATGTAAAGGGGTGATTATGAGATGATAGGTTTATGGATTAGCAATTGTGAGGGCCCTAGTATGAAATAGGTAGCCTGCAAAGAGTTGGGAAAGGTTATGTACTTACTGACAAGAGGTAGGTAAGAGAGAGCAGGCCTTGAGGTGTAAAGGTAAAGGGTGAGAGGAAGGAGGCGTGTGGGGAAGAGGGGGGTTGATAGGTAGTAGGAAGGGAGGATGAGATGGATAGTAGGCTGATGAAGAGAGGGTGAGAGAGGTGTGAAGAGACTAAGATGTGTACTAGGTTCAAGGCGGGAGGTTGCAGGGGCAAGTTGTGAGGTGGGTAATGTAGTGTTTAAGAGAGATCTTGAAAGTGTGGGTCTGGGGTAGGCTTCTTAGAGTCAAGGGAAGCTTGTTCCAGAGGATGGCTGGAGAGTGGCTGCACAAGTTCTGTCCTGCACATTTGTAAGGTTTGTAAATTTGTAGCAGATGTTGATCTGAGCTCCTTAGTGATCGAGTGGGAGGGTAGAGGGAGACTAGTGAAGAGAGACTTGGACAGGAGGATGGTTTGTTGAGAATGGAGTGGATAGTGAGAAGTTGTGTAAATCTGAGGTGGTTTGGAAACTCAAGCCAGTGTAGTGACTTGAGGGTGAGACAGTGGTGAGATTTGGGTGGTAAGTTTGCAGCAAATCTAGCCACTTTATTGTAGGTAGATTCAAGTTTGAAGAGAAGTGTAGACTGGAGGTTAGTATAGATTTGTGAGCTATAGAAGAGTTTGGGGAGGAGGAAGGCATTGGCTAGAGTTATTCTAGTTTCAGGAGTGAGAAATGTTTTATTTTTATAAAGAGGACCAAGCTTTTGATGGGTTTTCTTAATACTGTGGTGAATGTGAAGGTCAAATTTCAGCTGGTCATCTATGATTACTCCGAGGAGCTTGGTATGGGTTTCTGGAGCTATTATGGTGTTGTTGACTGAAGAGATGGTGAAGGAGGATTTAAGTGAGAAGTGGGATTTTGGGAGAAAGACTAGCAGTTTTGTTTTTTGGGGGTTAAGTATGAGATGGTGTTGAGTTAGCCAAGTTTTGGTGTGGTTAAATGATGTTTGTGTGAGGGTTAGTAGTTCAGTTGGGTTATCAGCTATAGATATAATGGTAGAGTCATCTGCATACTGTATGAGGGATGATTGGGGACAGGAATTGTGGAGTTCATTGGTAAAGATGTTAAAAAGGAGGGGTGCAATGATGGAGCTATGTGGGACACCTATTTTAATAGGGAGAAAAGGAGAGAGAGCAGAGAGCCAGTTGACAGATTGATGCTGGTCTGAGAGGTAGCTGCTAAATCAAGAAATAGTTGTTGGGGAAAGGTTAAGTTGAGAAAGTTTTGAGAGAAGAATTGGATGAGCGACAGTGTCAAAGGCTTTGGACAGATCTAAGAATAGGCAAGAAATGAGTTTGTTGTTATCTCTGGCTAGGGAGATGGTATTGATGAAGGAGATGAGAGAAGTGGAGGTGCAATGGTGTGGACGAAAGCCGTATTGGGTAGGGGTGATCAGGTTGTGTTGTAGGAGGTGGGCCATGATTTATTTGTGTACACAGTGTCCTAGGACTTTGGAGATGGCAGAAAGTATAGCAATTGGTCAGAAGTTTGAGAGTTCTAAGGAATTGCCGCCTTTGTGTATAGGAATTGTATAGAATCTTTTCCAAAGAGTTGGAACAGTTGATTTTGTGATAGAGCAGTTAATTAGGATGGAAACTGGGTATGCTGTGGATGGTGTAACATGTTTTAGGAAGAGAGATGGTAAGTTGTCTGCTGATGAGGAGCAGAATTTGAGCTTGAGGACAAGTTTTTTAATGTAGCTAGTAGGGACTGTTTTTAGGGAGAGGAGGGAGTTCTCTTGAGGTGTTGTTGTAGTGTGCAAGGGGTGGAGTGGGTGAGAATTCTGCATTAGTTGACTTATTGTGTTAATGACATAGGAGTTAAAGAAGGAGGCAGTTTCGAGGGGTGAGTTATCAGGGTAGGGGTTAGGTGTTGATGGATTACCTGGATGGAGAATTTGGTTGATAGTGTTCCAGAATTTTTTAGGGTTACTGGACTGTGAGGACTGAGGCTGGTGATAGAAATTCTTTTTGTCTTGATTTGTCTTATTGCCCCCAAATTACACTATTACCTACATCACTGCATCAAAGGATCAATATATATGTACAACCAGGTTAATGTTTTTGCTAACAAAATTCCATTCTATTTATCAGATCTTTTTTTCAGTTTGGCAGTCTGATAATCAGAAATTCATGATGCAGTCTCATTATCTGAATGCAGTTGCTGAGAGTTTAAGATTCTAGGCAGGATCTATGATCTTTGTTTTCTATGGGTTAGGGCTGGAATACAATAAAATGCATAGAAAAGCACAGAAAGGCACACTGGAATTTATAAAGACAGCTTCACAATGGTTTAAAACCAAGCAGCTATAGCATACCTTCAGCAGAACATGTATGCAAACACCCCACTCAAAAAAAAAAATGTATGTATATACATATATATATATATATATATATATATATATATATATATATACACACACACACACACACATATATATATATATATATATATATATATATATATATATATATATATATATATATACATACATATGTATGTGTATGTGTATGCGTGTGTGTGTGTGTGTGTGTGTGTGTGTGTGTGTTTATGTGTGTGTGCGTGTGTGTGCGTGTGCATGTGTGTGATTCAGAAACACTATCCCTGCTGCATACAGGGTGGCCCTAAGGTTACAGGACCAGAATCATGTACCTACAATTGGTGCGATGCATATTACTGAAACAATACATTCTATTTCTGATGTGTTATTCAGCTTACAGTGCTCAGCAGCAATAAAAAAGAAAAGGAATATTTTGCACAATAGGAAACCCCCTACAAGCACCAAAGTTTCATGTGGTACATGAAAATTCTGCTACAACGATTACTCTGTCCTCACTCCTACAAAGTGACACTGCCAAGCTCCCACCAATGGGAACTCATATTGCACTATGTCCTCAGGTCCACCATCATGCTAAGTGAATGTAAATATTTTATTACTTGTTGTGTGGGATGATATCAAAACACAGTTCAGCAGGGAACAGTTACTTAACTAGGTAAATCAAACATATCATACCTTACTATCTAGCTGTTCCTTGCACTACTGTGTAGTGCTAACATACCACAGACTGGTTCACTGTACTGCACCTGATGCATGTAGTACACTGCTGCATGCTATGAATGTGTGCACACCAGTCACAGAAAACTAGATTTGTCTGTTTGATGTCTGGCAGTACCATGATCCATCTCTGTGAATCCAGTAATGACAGTGTGAAGAATGCATTATGGAACTGTGCAAAATGTTTATAACAATTTAACAAGGTAGTTTTGCAGGACAGCTATATCTCACTGCACTTCCCATCACGGTGGCTTAGAGATCACATTCCTGACTGCTAAATATACTAAACATGAGAATGCACAACCTCAGAGTTCATTGAAATGTTGCCTTTTTTTTACTCCAAATTGGTATGACTTTGACAGCAGTAATAAAACTTTCACCAAAACTGTGCTGCCCAGGTGCATTAAATTTACTAACTACATAAATCAAAAGTATGCCTTACCATCAGTATCAAGTTTGCCTGCAGTAGCATCAATGTATTTGGGTTTCAACAAAATGAGATCTGACTAATCTTTAAGTAAATAGCAATTAAGTTGTTACTGTGAGGTTATCAGTTAACACATGCCAGAAGTGAATGGGGCAGATTATAATGTTGCAATGACTTTTTGGTAAACAGTGGTGCAGTACACGTGTTGATAATAGAAACACTGTATTGCTAGAAGTTCCGTTATTTTCCTTCATGCATTGCGGTGGTAGTAGAGGCATAAAGCAGATTATACTAAGTAACTGGAATATGTCATCTGTAGTGTCTACAGTTTTGAATGTGGTAAATATTGTCCAATTTGCATCCAAGCCTAACAAAAAGAAAAACAACAAGAGTAGCAACAACAGTAATGACAACAACAACAACATAGAGGATTACAATTGGCTCGCCACTCATTACCTGCTTATAACGTGTTTGAGATATGGATGCCAAGAAATTCACTTCGAGAGCAAAGCTCAAGAGCAGTTATTGCAAGCATGCAACTACATGCATAAATCATCTCACTTATTATGCTGTAAAAATGATGCAAAGAGGAATAATAATATTACTGAAATATATGCTCCTGCCAGAAAACACCAAAATTTGACATGTAACTGTTTGCCCCAGTATTCATCAGACAATCCCCAGTACTATAAAGTTGTGACAGCTTTCTCCCCAGTGTCTTAGACAATGCCCGGTATCATATGGTCTTTAAAATATATCAGTCAGACATATACACAAGATATATATATATATATATATATATATATATATATATATATATATATATATATTCTCCACAGAAAATAAAAATGTCCTCTGGCACTTTCTGTCTTCTAGTATTCTTCAGGCAGTTTTTTGTATACTACATAGGAGACAGAGGGCAGCACAATATGACACTGGCAAAGAGTTGGCATCTGGTCAACAACTATGAGCCAAGACAAAGACAATGCAGAATAAAATGATGAGTGCATTATTATATCCAGGTTGTGAAAGGCAGTACATGGAATGGCCATTCTGTGCATGAGACATAACCATGTCCTTATAGGTCAAAGGTGAGCAGAGCACAGTTGTTATCACTTGCAGATGTTTGGGGGACATACTGAGATGTGACATTCTTGCCAGGATGCATGGGTTGTGATGTGGAAGGCTTGCAGCAACACCTCATCCTTCTTTTGATGAACTTTTCCTGTCATTGCCCCTCGTGAAGCCACATTGCAAGTCCTGTACACTTACAGGCTGCACATATCAATGAACAGTTGTATTAGGCAGTCTCTGAATTTTATCCAGCTATGACCACTTTGCCAATCTGCAGCTGGTTAGCAGATCCCTGTACTACTGCACACAACCTCCTATGTATGTACACTTTGCTGCTATGGGCATGGGCTCTCTCCACCCCTTTCTGCATCTGCATACTAGCCCCATGTAGTGATGTGTACAGACTGTTACTCCCTCCTCCTTATGATCTGTTGTCACATCTACTCCTATTAAGTAAGGGTTATTTGTATGTTTCCCATGAGCCTCCTTCAAAGGGGGTTTAAGGTACTACACAGCGAAATCTCTGACTTGCCATGGCATTTTTGATGTTTTTGCATCTAGGGTGGTCCTGTGTGAATTTTTTTTGTTTGTTTGTTTTTTTAGCTACAGTAAATAAGTATATTTTGAGGGGTGATCACATGCATCATTGTTTATTGATAACATTACTTTAATATTTCATCACTTTCAATTTTCATTCTTTAATTGACATTAAAATTAAAATTCTATACTAACATTATTATATATCAGACAAAGCTAAAAATATATATGGAGCAGACACCAAAGCTAAAAAGTCTAATTGTACAGTTGTTAGTGTAGCATCCTAACAGGCAACTTTTAATGTGTTCTATAAATAAAATTTAACACTGGAGCTTTTGCTCTCAAATGCTTTTCTTCAGAAACTGGTGGCAAAGACAAACACAGCAGGAAGTAAGGGAGAGAAATGGAATGAAATAAGCAAGGTGTTCACTGAGGCATGTTCTAGAACAGATTTGTGGGACATTATCATCACCATTCTAGTTAATTAACCTCAGTGAATGACGTAGTAACTGTAACATGAATATCACTGAACAGATCTGTGGGATATTGTCATCACTGTAGTTAATTAACATCAGTGAACGACGTACTAAATGTATCGTGAATATCACTGAACAGATCTGTGGGATATTGTCATCACTGTAGTTAATTAACATCAGTGAACAACATGTACTAAATGTAAAATTGAATATCACTGAACAGATCCGTGGGATATTATCATCACTGTAGTTGATTAACATCAGTGAATGACATGCACTAAATGTATCATGAATATCACTGAACAGATCTGTGAGATATTATCATCACTGTAGTTAATTAACATCAGTGAACGAGATGTACTAAATGCATCATGAATATCACTGAACAGATCTGCGGGATATTATCATCACTGTAGTTGATTAACATCAGTGAATGACATGTACTAAATGTATCATGAATATCACTGAACAGATCTGTGGGATATTATCATCACTGTAGTTAATTAACATCAGTGAACGATATGTACTAAATGTATCATGAATATCACTGAACAGATCCGTGGGATATTATCATCACTGTAGTTGATTAACATCAGTGAATGACATATACTAAATGTATCATGAATATCACTGAACAGATCTGTGGGATATTATCACTGTAGTTAATTAACATCAGTGAATGACATGTACTAAATGTACCATGAATATCACTGAACAGATTTGTGGGATATTATCATCACTGTAGTAAATTAACATCAGTGAACAAAGTACTAAATGTACCGTGGATATCACTGAACAGATCTGTGGGATATTATCATCACTGTAGTTAATTAACATTAGTGAATGACATGTACTAAATGTACCATGAATACCACTGAACAGATCTGTGGGATATTATAATCACTGTAGTTAATTAATATCAGTGAACGGCATGTACTAAATGTATCATGAATATCATTGATTCTTATACAGTGGTGGCTAGTAACGTCAAAGCAAGTGTGAGGACTCTGGAAACAACTGAATGGGTAGGGATAACACGAATTACAGATGGTCAATGACTACCATCTGTGATCAAGCAACAGATGGGGTAATTCATTGTCATCTACAGATTGCTTCAATATTTACATCCACACTACAGATACTTTACTAAAAATATATACCTCAGATTGTAATTAACAAGGCCAGCTTTTGCACACTAGTCTGCTTGTACCTGCACTGTGCCTCTCCCATGCTTTACCTTCATCCTGACCCCACACCTTCCAGTTAGAGTACTTCTCTTTTATGTACGTTGTCTTACTTCTAACTCTCCTTCATGCTTTTAATGCAAGATAGTTAGCCACATCTCCACTGTAATAAATTTGAAGATAGTAAATAAATTAAGCTAGGTAGGTAAATAAATCAGGCCCTAGAAGTCATGGTATTCTAGATATTTGGAGGTTCATCTTAAATCTTTTTTATAGTTTTTTTTTTATCCTAATGGTGGCCTGAACAAAAAGCATGCATGAGTAAAGAGTTCAGTCTCATTTTTTTCTTTAAAAAAAAAGAGTTGTGTCTGAAGTTTAATGTTTAAAGCCCACAGGATAATAGTTCATCAATAAACTGAGAAAACAAATTCTTGCAAGGATAAATAAATCTTATATGTGAATAGTGCCTCCCTACCATCTCAAAATTAGATAGTTACCTTCTGTGTGCCCATATAGTGTTAGACTGGGAAAAAAGTAAAATCTCAAATGGCCAGAAGCATGTATTATACATCTGGGGGTCTGAGAGAAGAAACCAGATAGATAAAACCAACAAGAGGACAAGGTGTACATACAGACTCCACACAGAAGGCATCACAGCCAAAAAAATTCAACCAGGGAATCAAGTACTGTTTGATGGTAGCACAATTTGATGCAATACACTCATCCTGCCAGACTGCCACAAACAACAACCTATTGAGTGTAATGCTGACATCTGACTGAGATGGAAAGAGAAAAAACAATGATGGCCAACTTGTTACTTTTAGATAAACTGTAACCTCTCCATGTATATTTATTTATTTATTTATTTATTTCCAGTTTGATAACCGGGGAAGTCCACTGGGCCCGACAGCCCATTTTCAGTGGAGGCCCGGGGAGAAAAGCTCCATGATAATACATTACACACAAAAACACAGCAGAAGAGCTCTAAACTAATACATTACACACAAAAACACTCTCTGCTCTAATAGCATAATACTTTAACAATCTCCAAACAAAAATGAGGTGCATTGGGCACTATACATAAGAAAATGATATATTAATGCAACTGTAATGTTAGTAAAATAGGAAAGAAAAAGGAAATTATAGATAGAGTTTGAATGCAAGTGCAGGGAAGCATGGGGGAAGCGAAGAAGAAGCAAATAAATTAAAGGAGAGGTGTCCAGAAGAGGATAGAAAAAGAACAGATAAACTAATGTTCATTTTGTGATTGAGTCCAGGAGAACACCTTGAGAAAAAGGCAAAAGATTTAAAGGTGAGAGTAAGCATACAAGTGGGCAGTGGGATGAGAGCACTTGAAGGAAAATAAAGGGTTTAATCAGGGAGGAAGGAGGAGATAATGAAGAAGAGAGAGGGGAGCTAGGGAGAGTGTCAGAAAAAGGGGAACCGGGGGGGGGTGGAACTAGGATATATTGAGATCTAGGTAGGAAATATACAATTACATTTCCAATTTTGGAAGAGGTGAGAATGGAGAAGAGATTTAAAGTGTTCATAGTTTGTAGTGGCTCTTAGAAGGGAAGGAAGTGAGTTCCATTTTTTTGCTGTAGTATAGGAAAGTAGGAGTTGGCCAGGGGGTCGTTTGGGTTTGTATACTGAAATAAGATTTTGGTGGCTAGATCTTAGGGGCCTTGGAGGAGTGTATATGGTTAAGATATTAGATAATGCTGGGCAAGCAGTGGGTTTAAAGATTAGTTTGTGTGCAGTAGTAAGTTGGAGGAAATTGAGTTGATTAGGGAGTTCTAGCCATTGAAGACTACGGAGGCAGATGCAATGGTGTGTAGAATGAGCGGAGTTAGTAGCGAATTTGGCAATTTTGTAGTAGCAACTTTCAAGTTTTGAGGAGATAGAAGTGGAGAGATTGGATAGAAGAGGAGCACCATACAGTAGAGAAGGGAGAAGGAAGGTAGTGGCGAGAGTTTGTCTTGAAGATGGAGTAAGAAAGTTTGCATTTCTATAAAGCATACCGAGCTTCTGATGAGTTTTCTTTATGTTTAGTTGAATATGATTATTAAATTTCAGGTGTTCATCAATGGTTACTCCGAGTAATTTAGCACTACTAACAACTTCTATTGAGGACTGGGAGAGGCTGGAAATTATGAAGGATGACTTATCAAGAGTCAGAGCTTTTGAGGGGGAGAAGAGAATGATGTGGGATTTATTGGCATTAAGGGAAAGATGATTTTGAAGCATCCAATTTTCTGTGGTTGTGAAGGCCAATTGGGTTTTGGCTTGGAGCTCAGGAAGGCTAGGGGCAGAGCAGATAACAGTGGAGTCATCTGCGTATTGTACTATTTGAGCAAGAGGAATAGAAGAGTGGAGATCATTGATAAAGATGTTAAAGAGCAGAGGCCCGAGAATAGAACCCTGAGGGACTCCGGTAGGGGTAGGTAGGAATTTTGAGGTACCAGTATTCCATTTCACAGCTTGGGATCTATCAGAGAGATCACTTCTGAACCAAGTAAGAGAGTTGTGGGAGAGATTGAGGTTAGAGAGGTGGTTGAGAAGGAGAGTGTGGGATATAGTGTCAAAGGCCTTAGAAAGGTCAAGAAGAACAGTGGAGACAATATTTCCAGAGTCACGAGCTTGGTTGACAATTTCTAGGAAGGAATGAAGAGCAGTTATGGTACTGTGGCCAGGCCGAAACCCATGTTGTGTAGGAGTGAGGAGATGATTTTTGAGAAGGTAGGGCATGAGTTGCTGGTGGATACATTTTTCAAGAATTTTTGAAATTGGGGAAAGAATTGCTATTGGGCGGAAGTTAGAGATGGTGTTATTTTTGCCTCCTTTATGGAGGGGCAGAATGTGGGCAGCTCTCCAAAGTTTGGGAACATAAGATTCTTGGATGGATCTATTGATGAGAATGCTGATAGGTATGGCGATGCCATCTGCTGCGAGCTTGAGAAAGAGTGATGGGATGTTGTCAGGGGCATTGGAGCATGGTTTGAGTTTGAGAAGAAGTTGTTTGATACTGGTGGTAGACACGGGATGTAGAATGAAAGTGGGAGGGGGGTTATGAGAGTTGGAGTGAGGGATGGGTGTAGAAGGATGTCTTGGGTTAGGGGTAGGGGTGGAAGTGGAGAAGGATTTAGTCAGTTCAGCTATTGCGCCAGTAAAAAAGGAGTTAAAGAGAGTTGCGATTTCAGTGTCAGTCTTATTACTGTCTGGACAGGGATTGGATTTTGTACCTGGATGTAAGAGTGAATTGATGGAATTCCAGAATTTTTTGGGACTATTTGTGAGGGTAGACTGAAGTTTGCCGTAGTAAGATTTCTTATCCTTCATAATAAGTTTTTTAGCAAGATTGCGGAGTTGCTTAAATTGCAGTAAAGAGGCTGAGTTTTTATTTTTGTTGTATAGTTTCCAAGTTTTATCCCTTTGTCGCATTAGAGTTTTAGTGTCTTTAGTTAGCCAAGGGGCAGAGTTGAACTTTATCCTTTTTGTACGGGGAGGGGCTTGGGAATCTAGGATTTTAAGGAAGGTAGTATTGAAGAGTTCTAGGGCTTCATCTAGGGGAAGAGTGTTTAGTGAATCCCAGTTTGTTAGTTTAAGGGTTTCCGAAAATATTGAAGGATTAAAATTAGTTAGGTTGCGAGAGTGGGCATATTGTTGTTGGTGTGGGAGCTGTTGGGTTTTTCGGTTAATAAAGGCTGGGAGATGATCACTTAATGAGTCTGGTAAGGTACCCAAGTTGGAGATATTGTTAGGGTGGCTGACTAGAATCCAGTCCAAGATGGACCCTGGAGGGTTAGTTTTGTTAGGTCTGGTAATGTTGTTTATTAGTTGAGTAAAATTATAAAGATTGATAGACTGAAGGGGAGTATTGTTATTAATTGTATTCCAATCAATATTTACATCACCTAGAATGAAAGTTTCCTGTTTAATATTGTTTGAGGCCCAACAGAGAATATTCTCTAGGGTGGAGGAGTTGTCTCCAGGAGGGATATAGATGGTTATTATACAGATACTTTTGAAGTTGTTTATTTTGAGGATTCCTATGACTAGTTCTGCATTATTAAAGTTAGGAATGGTATTTTGGTATGGGCTAAGATTTAGCAGGCAGTTGTAGACTAAGGCTACACCACCTCCTTTTTTGTTTTGGCGATCGGACCTAAGTGCTTGGTAGCCAGGTGGTAAAATTTCAGAGTTACTAGTTTGAGGTTTTAGCCAGGTTTCTGTTACTGCTACTATGTCAGGTTCAGTTACATTTAGCCAGGCATGGAAGTTTGTTATTTTGTTATTAATACTCTGGGTATTAATGGTAATGAATTTAAGGTATTTATTATTGTGCCTGTTTGTGGAGGTAGTGGGAGAGAGAATGTTAGTTGGTGTTGGCCCAGGGTTAGGATGGACATCTCCTGCAAGAGCAAGACAAGAGCAGGAATAGAGGAGTTGAAACTTAGAATTGCAGAGTAAAGTAAGAGGGAGATGTAATTTAAATTTGAAAGTGGGAGATTTTATGTAGAGTGTATGGTGTTTTAGTTTAAAGTAATGGAATGGATTTGGTTGAAGGAGGGAGGGGGATATCAAATAAAAATGGAGGGATGAAGGATGTGGAGAGGAGATAGTGGAGGGTGAGTGGAGTGGAAAAGAGGCGGGTAGTGTGGTATAGGAATAGGAAGAAGCATTATACAGAGTGGTAAGAATGAAAAGAGATGTAAATGAGGTGAGATAGTGTGGAAGAGACATGGAGGAGTAGTGTAGGATAGATATTGGAAGATAGGGTTGGGGTAGGCTAGGGAGTATAGAGATATAAGGAGGGGATGTATGAGAGAGAGCAGTCAGGAAAGGGGAGTGAGAGGGGGAGGGGAGGATTAAAGAGAAATCCCTAGGAGGGGGAGGATCGATGTGATGGGATAGGCTGAATGCAATAGGGGAGGGGCTTGGAGGGGACTATAAATGTAGATGCACTGGGGGTGGGTGGGATTTGGGGGTAGGGTAGGGGAGCGGAGTGGGCCTGCAGGGTGAATGGGGTGGGAAGAGCCACAGAAGGAGAGAGGCCAAGAAAAAACTATCAGTGGAGAGCTGAAGAGATAGGGAAAGTTTGGGTATAGGAGGAAGGTAAGGACCTTACCAGTAGTGATAGCGGACAGAGAATTGTAAGATAAATGTATCTTCAGGGGGGGCTGGTCTACCAGTAGTGATAGCGGACAGAGAATTGTAAGATAAATGTATCTTCAGGGGGGCTGGTCTACACAGGTGTATCCACACAGGGGTGAAGTGGGAGTGAGAGAGAGAAGAGCAATGCAGCAAGGTAGGAGAGTAGGAGAGCAGAGGTCCAGGAAGGCAAGGGAAGATCAAGAATCTATCGTTGGAGTGGGGAAAGCAACAGGTAAGTACAGGGGACAGAGATGTAGTAGGATAGAGAGGACTATAGTGGATTAAGAGAGTAAAGTAAGAAATAGGGCTTTACAGAATAAAGGGGAAGAAGATAAAAATGAAATAGAGTATAAGGCAGTAATTAGATTAATAGGGAGAGGGCGCCATCTAGTGGCCAGGTGCTGGGATGCGACTAAGGTCCACTGAGGCTGTCAAAGGGGTAGAATAAGTAAAAGGAGGAGGATGAGGACAGTGTAGATAAGTGGAGCTAGTAGAAGAGGAAGGTTGGCTGTACAAAAAAGAAGAGGAAGGGCTGACTGCTGGCTTCTTGGCAGGGAAGCGTTCAGAACACCTAGTGGGGCTAAAATAACTAAAGAACAGTAGCTTTAGCAGATGGTGCACATACTTCCTTGGTTTCTTCAAGGGGAGGCTTGATTCTAGTCCAAATAGAGGGAAAGAGCAGCACAGTTTGTTGAGTTGCTTGGCAGACTGGATAAGCTGGGATGGCTTGAGATGTAGGTCTGGAAGTCCACACAGGTGTATCCAAATAGGGATAGCAGGGACTAAAGCTGCAGACAGGAGAGAAATGGAGGTTTAGTAATATGGAGACACAAAAGTTAACAGCTGTTGTATGGTTCCAGAGATGTAGAGAGCAACAAGAGAGTAGAGAGTTTAAGAATTAAGCAAGAAGTTAGCATCAGCTAAAAAAAAAACAAATACAATGTACAGAGGTTACACAGTTGTTCAAATAGCTTTTATACAAAAAGGAGTAAACCTGATACAATGTAGTGTATGAAATTGGAGTTATGTATCTAAATTACACTGTAAAGTCTGAAATTGAGTGTATATCTACACTATATTGGTAAGGTAGAATAAATTGCTTAAACTAAGATAAATAAGTCCTGCTATATAGGCTATGTAGATAAATAAATAAATATAGCCTGCTATATAGGCTATGTAGATAAATATGTCCTGCTATATAGGCTATGTAGTATTGCGTTATACCATTGAATAAGAAAAGGCAGTAATTAGCCACTGCTAAGTGTTTATGTGCTTTTGTTCAGAGATGTGTGGGAAGTAGATTTGGGTAAAAGCACGAGTATAGTCAGTGTTTGTGCAGTAAAGTAGCTAGTACACTTCAGAGCATTGTCACAGTAATGTAGGTAACCCGCTGTAAGTACACGTGTTATCAGCTACAACAACATAAAATATCTTGAAGCACGCAAGTTTAAAACACATTTGTAGAAAGACAATTTGATATCCCCAACTGCAAGACGGTTACTAGGTAGTTAGTTTTCAGTAGAGTGAAGCACACTCCTCGGATGTAATATTCTAGGGCTTTTCGCCTTTCTAATTGTTTTTAAAACAATAAAGAACAAAATAGCTTCACAATGTTAATGCCTTACAAGCATTTCTATTTCATGCCGTAGGACTAGCAAGGATGCGCCTGTAATGCGTGAAGTATTTCATAAACAGATTGTTTCTAAAACAATAAAACAAATAGCTTCGCAGTGTTAATGCCTTACAAGCATTTCTAAGTCAGGCCGTACGACTAACAAGGACGTGCCTGTAATGCGCGAGGTATTTCATAGACTCACTTAATCAATTTAAACAAAAAGAAGGACATCGAGTGGTTCGCACAAGTATTAAAGCAATCCCACCAAGAAGAAATATAGAAGGAATAGTCTCATATCAAA
>NC_056739.1:1815595574-1815633074 GCF_019279795.1 Protopterus annectens
AGAATTGTGGACAAAGCCAACAGCAATGAAGGGACAAAGTCCCAAAATCATAGACATTTTTTAAATATAACCATAGTTCATTAAAAAACGTAATAGAGCAAAACGTTTTTCATCAGCGTGCATTGTCTTAAGAGTAGAAAGTATGGAACTATAATGCTAGACCTTACTGACTGTAAAATTCAGTGATTTGTTTTTTAGACATATAAAACATTTTTCAGGAACACAGCAAATATATGTATATGTATGTATATATGTGTATATATATATATATATATATATATATATATATATATATATATATATATATATATATATATATATATATATATATATATATAGTTCCCTATCAGAAGCCTGAAACACTATAAGCCTGAAAATCAAAATCCTGAAAACTAAAGCCTGAAAATTCAAAATCTCGAAAACCCAAAATCCTGAAACTCAAAATCCTGAAAACACAAAATGGACATACTGACGTCATTGTGGCTTTGCTATTGTTAGCCCTGTGGTGTTAGGTCATGTGCTGGGTTCAGGTAAGTGTGCGGTTGGTTTTATGTTAGGGTTAGGGGCGGTTTAAGTGAGTTAGGGTTAGGGCGCAGGTTAGGCATGTATGCAATAGTGACAAATATTGGGGTTAGGGGCGGTTTAAGTGAGTTAGGGTTAGGGCGCGGGTCAGGTGAGTGTGCGATAGTGATGGACCTTAGGGTTAGGGTTAGGGTCAGGGTCAGTTGGTAGATATTAGTGTCTTTATAGTGACATATTAGCATTATTTGTGTTTTCAGGATTTTGAGTTTCAGGATTTTGGGCTTTCGGGATTTTGAATTTTCAGGCTTTAGTTTTCAGGATTTTGATTTTCAGGCTTATAGTGTTTCAGGCTTCTGATAGGGAACTATATATATATATATATATATATATATATATATATATATATATATATATATATATATATATATATATATATGGGTCCCCTTCACATGGTCGACATTTCATAAAGTTGAAGACCATATGGTTCAGACCATATGATCAACTTTTGAAATGTTGACCATGTGGAACGGGCATCTCTGTACAGTGCAGAATGGAAAGATTTCCATCTTGTGCAATGTAATGTAATCTCAGAGTTGGTATATTTAAGTTCCATGGGGTGCAGGGGTGGAGCCCCCCATGAGTGGTGCTGGGGAGCTTTCCCCCCTGCTATCAATGTGAAGGTAAGTGATTGTTGTGTTTTTTTTTTTTTACATGGCCAACATTTCAAAATTCATATGGTCTCAGCCATATGGTCTTCAACTTTATGAAATGCTGACCATGTGATGTAGATATATATATATATATATATATTTATATATATATATATATATATATATGTGTGTGTGTGTGTGTGTGTGTGTGTGTGTGTGTGTGTGTGTGTGTGTGTGTGTGTGTGTGTGTGTGTGTGTGTGTGTGTGTGTGTGTGTGTGTGTGTGTGTGTGCGTGCAGCAAAATCAGGAGCATTCTGCAAAAATGAGGACAGATGAAAGCATCTAAGCACTTCACATATACATACACACACACACACACACACACACACACACACACACACACACACACACACACACACACACACACACAGATGTGATCACAGACCTCAGATGTTTGATTGTGATCAAATGAATGAATACTTTTGTACATACATAACTGTCACATAGGAATTTATCAACTTAGCTCACTAGTGTCAGGATATAGTGTGTAACACATTGCAACCTAATACCTCTCAATGTCATAGTTCACAAGTCACAGAGCCAGCTAACAAATGGATGGGGAACAAAAAAAAAAAAAAAAAAAAACCTAGCTCAGATACTGCCTTTATCAACGTATGCATAGAATGTTGGTAAAATGACAGGTTTTATATCAATACACTTTTCGTGAAGTCTGTTGTCTGAAACTAAAATATCTGTCATTATTTAGTAATTACAATCCTCAATGATTTTCAAGAACACAACAAATTGTACAGGAAATCAGTACAAAACATGATGAAATTAGGGGCAGCTGAGAGTTTCTATACTACTCACCAATTATACCTCTCAACTTCTTTGTTCAAGAATAATGGGCAAAGCAAGCAATACTGGTGGTACAAAGACTCAAAATCTGAGACAATTTTTAAAGATATATTTACCAGAAAAATAAAACATGTTAATGGAGAGAGCAAAATAGGGTAGCAAAATCAGGACTATTCTGCAAAAATCAGGGACAGTCGGGAGCATCTACAACCTCCATTTATACATATATACACATACACTGATTTGTCAAGTTACGATAAATTTTACAAGAAAACAGAGCAGAATAGAAAACAAAAACAGGAGCATTTTAGACCTTTTATGCCCCCCCTACATCTCATCATCTTTGCTCAAGAATTCTGTTGAAAGTCAGACAGTGAAATGTTATACATTGTTTTCTTTCTGAAGTGTATAAAGATTCCTTCATGCATTTACAGCATTGTTTGCTGTTTTTTTTCTGTTATTGCTGATTACTTTTGTATGGAGTCAAGCTGTCTACAGGTGCAAATAATTAATCTTGAGAATACTGCACATTCTTTGCAGAGGGAAATCCAAACGTTAAAGGTACAATGCCAAGAAGTTCAGTAAAAAATAAAGTCTTAAATTAGGGGAAGTGAGTAAGAGATAGCAGTCTCTCTACCAGCCTTAATAACTTAATGTATTTAATGGAGCAGCACATTGTTTAGTTTTATTTAAAGATAGCCAGAACACTTTTTCTTTGGGCTAAACGTTAATATTTTCTGAAAGCAGAGTTAAGAAAAGAACAGACTGCAAGTAAGTGGGAACACAGACTGTAACATGTACTTTAGCATGGATTACCTTAATGTTAGATTAGAAAATGCCAGAGGGTGCAGCTGTCAATTTGGGGTAATTGTTCTGGAGAGTTAAACTTAATTTGTTGAAAGTGCACAAAGTTTTGTATGTTTGTTCTGAGTTAATAGGGGTTGGGTATTCTTAAAATATATTAAATTTTTTAGGGTTTTCATTAAACTAAGATGTCTTGAAAATTATGATGTGTTCAAATGAAGATGAGAAGAAACAACTGTAGAAAAGATCAGCCTGCTAAACTGTGTGTGCATGCAAGACAAAAGATGGAAATTCATATTTAAAAACTGCCATGTACACAAGCTGGGAGCAGTAGGTTTTAACACTATGGCCACTCTCTTCATATTATCTTGGAAAGTAAAAGGGTTTACAGGCATACAAAAAAGGAAAGAGAACTGAGTTATATTAAGAAATGCAGAATGCAAATGACAATAATGCTGGAGACACGTGGAAAGAAATTTGCATGTGAATTTGACAAGATGGATATTCAATAGAATATTATGGACAAAGGAAAAGAGGAGCAATAATTGAATTGCTATCAGGGCTCCAATAATGATAGAAGAGGAAACAAAGGCAGTAGTACTAGATTTGTAGTAATAAGGGGCTATTAGTAAGGGAAGAGAATTATGTTGGCATATTTTTATATTCCACCAAAACTATTATTATGGAGCTTAAGATGATTTGGGGAGAAATAATCAGCTTTCAGCATAGAATGTTACTTATAGGTGAGGACTGGGACTTGATTTGCAAGAATGATGATGTATCAGGATGACCTAGAAGGGAAAATATAAAAAAGAGGGGACATTTCTGAAGAAATTTATGAAAATATTTAGTATGGAAGATGTGAATTCAGTAGCAGGAACTTAGACTATATGCTTTATTTCCCAAGGTACAATAGCTGTGCTAGACTGGATAGAAATTATATTTCACAGAATCATATGCATTTAATTGAAAGCTTTAACACAGATCTAATAACTATTTTAGATCATGTACCAATAAAAAACAAGAAAATAATGTAGGGTAATGAAGTAAAAATGAGAGACTGGTGCTTTCTACCTACCCGTTGAAAAGAGAGGAATTCAAGAAATGTTAGTGGAAATTATAAATGCGTTATTGGGGGAAGACTGAAACTTCTTCAAAACAGATAGCTAGTGAGTGACATAAAATTAAAATGAAGTTGAAAAATAGGGCAAAATAAAACAGAAACAGAAAGAGATATGGTTATGAAGTAATAATGATTATTTAGTGGGTCAGAAAAGGGTATTGTATTGCAGAATAAGTGGAATCTCATAGAACAAGAAGACGATCAACTGGACACTACATAGAGAAAATAAGGGAATATTTGGATAATATACATACATTTAGAAAGGTTGCTGTTAAACAACTCCAGAACACAAAAACATTTAGCACAACAACATTTCAACAGAAAGTAGGAAAGGGTATTTCCAAACTTTGGGAGCTTATGATAAAAAAACAGGTAGAGATCCTATAAATGTATTAGAGATACCTTGGAAATTTTATGAAAATTTGTATAAAGTAGAGTAATGTGAAAACCAAGACAGAGCACAAATGGAAATATTTATAAAATACTAAATTATGCCAAGATTAGAGGGCAATAAGGCTCAACAAATAACAGTTAAGATATGAGGAGATGAGATAAAAATGGTGATGTATAATCAATCTACAAGGAGGTTTCCAGGAACAGATGGCATTCCTGTGGAAGTCTGGAAGTTAGGAGGGAAGGAAGTGAAAAATATCTAGAAGACTTTTGTTTAATACTATTTTAAAAGGAGAGAAAGCATGAGCATCTTAGAAGAAGAAGACCCATTAGACTCAGACTCATAAAGTCCCCAAATGATGTGGACATCTTACAGAAGGGCCTCACTGAGACAGATGCCTGGTGTCAGAGCCATGGCCTCAAGCTCAATGCCAAAAAGTACAGTGCCATCCCCTTTGGTAAAACTTTTGTACCCATGAACTAGCACATAGGCAGCAATCTACTTAACACCGAATGCGTGATATTGACCTTGGGACACAGGTCGACAGTAGTCTCTCCTTTGATAGTCACATCACCACAGTAGTCAGGAAGTCCTTCTACATGGCACACCTCATCATAAAAGGGTTCTGATCCAGGAAAAAAGAGGTCATTGTTCCCCTCTACTCGTCACTCATTAGACCCATTATAGAGTACAATGCCCCTTTTGGAATGTACCTCACAAGACATCTGCAGCAGCTGGAAATGCCACAGAAGTACCTCACAAAGAGGATTACTGGTCTCAAACAAATGCCCTACACTGACCGCCTCAAAAAACTCCAGCTTTACTCTGTAGCATATCGCCTACTCCGAGGTGATCTCTGCCTAACATATAAAGCTATGTCAAACCCAGAGCTGTTGAACATGCTACACCTAAAGAAATCCCAATCCCTCCAAGCTACATGCTCTAGGGACCTAAACCTTGTCACCACAATAAACAGGACACGTTGGAGGGATAGATTCCTGTCCCAAAGACATCCTATACTCTGGAACAAGCTACCCATCTATGTCAAGCAAAGTTCTTCATTAGCACTCTTCAAGAAAAATCTTGATGAGTGGATGGGAAATAGGAAATACACCCCAGGGATCACTTCTGTGTCTCTGCTGGACAGTGGCACAGGAAAATAACTTTCTTGGGTGGCATAAGCTATGGTACCTTGCTGGCTAGGCTTACGTAGGCCCTTGGGCCAATAGCCTAGTTCCTACCTATGAACCTATGAACCTATATAGCCCATTTCAATTTTAAGTCATGATTATAAAGTGTTTATGTCTATACTAGCTAAAGGAACAGCAAAGGTGTTGCCAAATTCAATAGATATGGATCATTGCAGTTTTGTGGTGGGGAGGCAAACATTTGACAACATTAATAAAACAATGATGATCCAGAGGTAAGCAGAATGTGTGAAAATACCTCTGTTGTTGGTGTGCCTTGACACGGAGAAAGCATCTGACAGAGTAAGCTAGGATTTTATAAGTAGGCAATGGAAGCATTTGTATTCCTTTATATAATAATAAAGTTAATTCAGAGGATACATGAAGGATCAGAAGTAGAAGGGTTCCTGACAAATAAGTTGTATTTGAAGAGAGGAATCAGGCAGGAGTGTCCTCTTTGTACCTTTGTTATTCACTTTATATTTAGAGTCATTGGCAAAGATAACAAGGGACTCAGAAATTCAAGGATATAATTGGTGTGGTAATCAAAAAATGTCTTTATTTGCAGATGATATTATTCTGCACTTGATAAATCCAGAAAAGGATTTTTTGGTGTTGCAGAACACTTTGAGACAATTGTGTTTTCAGGATATAAAATTAATGAATGTAAAACAAAGACTGTAGCCATTAATTATGTACCTACACATGAATTAGTTCAGCTATATCCATATTTATGGGGAGACAATAAGATGAAGTATTTAGGAGTATGGATTAAAAATGTTTATGTTATTGCTGGTGAGGATATGTGGGAAGAGACTAAACAAATGATAATGTAAAATATGAGAAATAGGAAAATCTCATTTAAGGATGTGGATAGTAAAATACAAGCAGTGAAAATGCTTTTAGACCCTTTAGTTTTGAACACAGGTCAGACATATTTTTATCATCCAGAGTAAAGGTTGTAAACAATAATTACTAAAGAGTTTTTTTATGTGGGAGGAGTAGCGGGCAAGAGCTAAATGGAATACATTGATCCTCCAATTAGAACATGGTTGTTTAGGATTATCTGATTTGATGGAATATTCTAGCGCTACACATTTAAGGCTTATTTACATAACACAAGCAAAAGGTTATAATTCAAAGTGAAAAGGGAAAATGATGAAGCGGGAGGGGGGTTGATGAAATAAGGCAAACATTGAATTTTGGATGCAGATCCTAGAGAAGAATAACAGAAATTATACAGAATATGATATTCCCAAAGCTGCAGAAAGCGTTCTAAGAACTAAGCCGACTTTGGAATGTAGAAAGGAAATTTTGCCAATAGGAATGATTGCAAACAGGATTACATAAAATAGGCAAAAGGGTGCAGGAATTTACTCGAGAAAACTAGCAAATGAACCAAGGTATTGGGATCAAATAACTAGACAGGGGAAGGTAATAGAGTGGGATGAGGCCAAGAAGAAGTTTGGACTGCAGTTAGCAATAGTCTTCCCTCTCAGAGAATGATATCAGGGTATTGGTAAAAAAAAGGGATAGGAGAGTTGTACAAAAAAGGCCTGCTCTGGTAAAGTTTTTAGTCACATCTAGAACAGAAACTGCTGTTAAAAAAAGATAATTAGTAGGGCATATAAATATTGCATGATAACTGTAAGAATCAATCAGACAAAGTTAGAAAATATTGGAAAGAGAGGCTGGAAAAACAATTTACAAGAGAACAATTGGAGAACATATGTATGGCTTCCAAGCATGCAACAAAGTCAAGAGTTTAGGATTTTTGCATGGAAGTGTTTGCATAGGTATTTTATACCCCATGCAGACTTTAAGGAATTGCTCCTCATGTAGGTAGCAAATGTTGGAAGTGTGATGGGAAGAAAGAAGTAGCAAGAGACATGTTTTTGGAAATGTAATGGGATAGAATATTTAAAAATTCCCTGTGTAAGAAATATTGGAGGACTAAATCACTGTAACTAAGGAAATTATTATTTTGAACTGGTACACAGGATTTGACTTGCCTAGACATAGTAAGGCCTTAATAAGTTTAAATATATTGGTTGCCAAAAAAAGGAGTTACTAGAAAATGGAAATCAAAATCTAAACCAACTGTATTTGAGGTACTGAATATTGTAAAAGAAATAAAGGAAACAGAAATGGGATCTTTAAAAAAAGGAAGGAACAGATTACATAGAAATAAACTGAATTTGTGGGAAAAATACATGCAAAATAATGGCTAGGAGGATGAGTGAGGTTTAATGGAAGGCAGAAACTGAGCACTTACGAAATGATGGACTAAGTGTGAATTTCTATAAAGAAAGAAAACATATGTGTAATGCATAATGTATGTAAATGAAAAAATGTTAATATGGATTGTTTTAATTTCTATTTGTTATCTGTGCATATGTTTTAAGTAAAAATTAAAAAAAAAGAATTCTGTACAAACCCAAGAATAATGAAGGAAAAAAGACCCAAAATCAGAGAAATTTTTTAGTATAACCACAATTTGTTTAAAAAATATAATAAAGCAAGAGGTTTTCCATCAACATGTGTTTTCTGAACAATAAGTATGAAACTATAATGCCTGACTTTACTAACTGTAGCACTCAGTGATTTACCAGAAAAAAAATCACATTTTCAAGGGACAGAGCAAATAAATAAATAATAAATAAATATAGCAAAATCAGAGACAGTTGAGGGCATCTCCTCCCCTTTGATTTTTTTAACTATAATGATAACTTGTTTAAAAACTTAATAAAACAAGAGGTTTTCATCAGCATGCCTTTACTGAATAATAAGTACGGAACTATAATGCCTGGCTTTACTGACTGACTGTAGCACACAGTGATTTATCAGGAAAAAATGGAGGGAGAGAGCAAATAAATATGTCCCTAAGATTCCACCCAGTGGTCAGGGATCTGGGTAAGTACATAGACAGTAGCCTTACTTTCGACCATCACGTGTCCACAGTGGTGAGGAAATCCTTTTATATTCTGCAACTTATAAGTAAGGGTGTGACACCTAGGTCCAAAGAGGTCATTATCCCACTGTATTCCAGTATTATCAGTCCAATCATAGAGCACAGTGCTCCCTTCAGTATGTACCTGACCAGGCATAAACAGCAACTAATGCAACCTAAGAGGTTCCTTCAAAAAGAACACAAGGTATAACAAACTTGCCTTATGCAGACCACCTTCAAGCCCTTTCCCTCTATTCAGTCTCCTACAGATTGGTGAGGGGTGATCTATGCCTGGCTTACAAGGTGTATGCAAAATGGGTCTATATGATGCTATCGAATGGACTAAATAATGAATGCTATTTAGTCAATCCGATACTGTCAAAATGGCAAAATAGCGAAGTCACAGAACTTAAAATTTTTTTCCCAGGGAAATAATTTGGTGGGCCGTCTTCAGGACTTTGCTATTTCCTCCACTATGGTGCAATCTTGGAGTTGGTATATTTAAGTAGGGGGGGGTGTGGGGGCACAGACCCCCACTTAAATTTGTGTTTAAGTTTATTTTTTTTACAGAGCAGTGAATTTTTCCCTGGGGAAAAAATTTGCTGTTCCGTTTGTTCGATATTTTGTTGTTTTGATATTATCAGTACGCTGAAATAGCATTTGCTATTTACATCGTACGATAATATGATATAGATGCTGCAAAAACCCATACTTATGAATCCCCTGCATATTCGCAATTCAAACAGTATCAGAAATACAAGGTCTAAGACCTCAATTTTGTCTGTGACTGAAAAATAACATGCTGGAGAGACAGATATGTCACAGAGACTGCCCTTTTTATGAAACAGGCTTCACATTGATGTGAAGATGAGTTCGTCTATTACCCAGTTTAAGCACAACCTAGACCAATGGATGATTAGAGGTAGCTTATAAATGCCTGGCTTACAATGTAATATTTGGATACAGGACATCATTATTATTTCAAGAAAATTTGGCTAGGCTTAGAAAGGCTCCCTGTGTTGTTAGCCTGGTAACATACCTCTCAATCGCTTAGAGCAAAAAATCTGGGCAAAGCCATAAGTAAAGGGGGGACAAAAGCCTAAAAATAGGGACACTTTTTTAATATTACTCTTACAAACTTAGAAAATTGATAGAATGATAGATTTTGCATTAGCATGGTTTTTCTGAAGGGTATGAAGATTGAAACTCAAATGTCGGTCATTATTTTCTGACTTCAACCCTCAATGATTTACCAACAATGTGACAGAAAAACACAATTTTATAAGAAACAGACCAGAATATGAGGCAAAGATCTGGACATTCTGCAAAAATCTGTACAGCTGAGAGATATGCCTGGTAACAATCTATGAATCTACGAATAAATGATTAAGTGTGGTTAAATCGCTGCCATTCTGCAAAATCAGTAACAGCTGATGGCATATTTATCCTACCATACATTCATACATACATATGTACATAAATTATTGCATATACCCAAACACACACACACACACACACATGCGCGCGCGCGCGCACAGACTCATTTAAATAAATCAAATATATATATATATATATATATATATATGTATATGTATATATATATATATATATATATATATATGTGTGTGTGTGTGTGTGTATATATATATATATATATATTTATATATATATATATATATATATATATATATATATATATATATATATATATATATATATATATATATATATATATATATATATATAGTAACTGTGGTGGTGGTGCTGCGGTAGCGTTGTTGCCTCACAGTAAGATGTTGTCCTGTTCGATTCTCAGCTAGAGCATCTTCTGTGTGGAGACATGCATAAATGAGCGTACCTTCGTTGAAGGTTGTGTGTCAGGGCTGGCAACTTGGCACATAAAAATCTACTGACAATCATTAGCGGACCAGTGTTCCACTGTGGCGACCCCTAACCAGGGAAAGCCGAAAGACCCAACATATATACATATGTATAAATACACACAAAAATTCAAAAGTCAAGTACTTACTTTCTTACAAGTTGGCTTACTAGCTGCAAAAACATAAAAATAGAACACTCCTGCCTCTACATCAGTACATTAACACTTAAGTTTCACTATCCATCTCAGGCTGCCTTAGACACCTGAGACAGACATTGCCAATAGAAAGGGCTCTTTTCTACTTCAGGCAGCTCTCTGCTAATACACTTGTTGAGCAATGTTTTGGGCATACTCAACAGTTGTGTGAATTAGCCAGGTAGAATTACTTAACCCAAAGCTAGGCTGTTTTCAAAACAACCTTGACAGCAGATTGACCTGATTTTTTTAACTCAGAGATGGATAACCTTGGAACTCCACACATATGTGAAGAGTTAGAATTAAAAAATAAAAAAATGAATGGCACACATGTCATGTAACCACTTTATTTTAGGTTAAGCACTTTTGTCAGTACTATACTGACTTCATCAATATTTATTTTCATATTGTTGTATTAAGAGTTCTATACAGTACATTTTAGATGTCTTGTTTTCATATAATAGAGTTTGTATGAGCTACTTGTTTCTTGATTGATAGTTGTAAATTTTAAGCCCCTTTTATTCACTTACAAGAGAAATTGGGTCAGACCCCAAAAATAATATATAGAAGGGGACCCAATATGAAAAATATTTTTGAGAGAAATAAAACTAGAGATAGGTTACCTATGGGGAAAATTAGTTAATGTAATGGATGTAGGGAATGTAGATTCATTTATGAGACTAAAAACGTTGTTATTGAGGGATATAGGAGAGTAATATCAATAAAAGGGAGCTATAATTGAAATAGCAAAGGAGTAATGTATGTGGCCCTATGTCAGACATGTCCTGTTTTCTACATAGGAAAAACGAAGAACCATTTGAAAAAGAGGATTTATAAGCATAGCTATGCAATCAAGAAACAAGATAGGACAAATGCCCTTTTCAGACACAGTAAGGACTGTCAGAATTTCAAGAAGCTCCTTGTCTGTGTTCTGAAGAAAGTGAGGGGACAAGAGAGAGGGGGTAATTGGTCTGATTATTTAGAATATAGGGAAACACATTGGCAGGTTTTGTTAAATGCAACGTGTTTCCCTGGTATCAATGATAGGATATCCATTAGTAGTTTACTTAATTTGAGAGCAGAGACTGTTTAACAGTAAACACTCACAGGGTTGCAGGATTATTTATAATCTTTACTCAGGATTTAAGGGTAGTTAGCTAGTTAGATTGTCAAATACATGATTTTATTACATATATATATATATTTTTTTTTTATATGTTTTTCATTGTTTTTACATTATTGGATTACAATACTTGCAAAAAAGGAATCATTTATATATATATATATATATATATATATATATATATATATATATATATATATATATATATATATATATATATACATATATTTTAAGCGGCATGAATATATGGAAAAGGCTTTGTATTGGTGCATTCAAAATGATGTAACCATAAAAATGGGACGTGAGTAAGGTTGTGTTATCTGGCGAAGTTCCTTTTTTATGTGAATTGATGAATAAAAGAACAAAAGTGCTAATAACTTTATTGCATCGGTGCCTTGATTATTTCACTTCTGAAGGAAACTTGTGGTTTTACTTGTTTGTGGTTTTGAGAGTATAGGACAGAGTATACTGAATGGTATGCCTATGTGATCTTTGGTTTGAAGTTTTGTAATAAAAGGACCTTAGTATTAAGATCATTAATAACTTAGAATTCAAAGCAAATGCCCAACTGGTGAAAAGTAAAGCTATGAAAATGTCTTGACTAATATTAAAATAATTCTCATCCCACAGTTCTGTAGTACTAAATTAACTTTTTGCTGATGTGTGTAGCGTATCTCTTAACCTCTCTGAGCAAGAAATGTGGACAAAGCTATAAATAATGGGGGGACAAAGATACAAAAATATGGACAATTTTAAAATATTTCCATTACAAACATAGAAAATTGATTGAGTAAAAGGTTTTAAATTAGCATGAATTCTCTCAAGGGTATGAATTCTGAAATTCAAATGTTTGTCATTATTTTTATACTTCAATATTTAATAAATTGACAATGATTTGTCAGAAAGCCAACCTTTTTTTGAGGAACACACAAACATATGAGACAAAAATCTGGATATTATGTGAAAATCTAAACAGTTGAGAGGTATGGTGTACAGACAATCTTGAAATATAGCTCAATGTTTTGTAATTATTCAAAGAGTGATTTATTTTTATTACAAATTGTTAAGAGGAAATTTGCTAAAAGAAATTAGATTTTCTCATACCTTGAATGCAAAGTTCAGCTTGAATTGTCACACCACTTGTCAATAAGTTGCAGGAACCTGTGTGGAGAAGTTATGCTTAGCTTACAAATCTCTACATGGTAAGGAACTTATGATGTTACTGAATAATGCTATTTAATGTAATAAATACAATTCCAGTGGCATAGGCTGTACATACTCCTTGGATAACTGTATAACCTCAGGTAGATTAAAATTTATTACTCAGTCTATGATGATGTATTGGAGCAAAGTGCCTCGAGAGATTAGAAGAAGAAATTTACTTAATACATTCAAAAAGTCCTGTGAGACATGGATAGGGGATCTAGTCTATTCTATTCATCCAGAAACTGCGTTATGAATGGATTTATTGGCCAATACATAGAAATACTAACGTATAAATCTATGAATAAGGGAAACAAATGTTTGTTTCCAGGGAGAGAAAAACAGTTAGATAGTATTGATAGATGAGAAAAGCTAGAATAATAAAGACATGGCTGAAGGAATAATTAATTTGGAAAGTCATAAGATTCAGACCATTTATTTTTCTTAGGCTTGGCTGTAACTCCTAGCATCTCCAACTCAGTGTAAATCATGATAAAAAATTGCTTTTGAGTTAGGGGCTGCATTTCATCCTGAGTGTTTTAAAAATACTTGTAGTACTAAAGCAAGAAGTGGCTGCCATTACATGCTAATAGTTTAATAATAATTTCTAAGAATATTTGTATCAGGTCAAATACAGGCAGCCATATTATAAAAGGTGTACTCTTTTATGGCCTATGTGTGAAACAGGTCTATCTGTTGCTCAATTCATCGATAAAAAACACTGTTAAAAATAAAAAAACTAAAACATATATTAAATAAATAACAAGTGCAAGCAAAATAATTTACTGTCTAGTACCTTGGTAACATGTCTTTAAAAACTAACAAAGTCTTTACAGGTAAGTTGTCAAGTTCTTAGACAAAACATTGTTTTGCTTGTACTTGTGGCTCAATTCTTCCAACTAGATATCAGTTTTAGTGATAAGCTGATAACACTGTGATTTTAGCTTTTCTAAGGCAGCACAGACTTTTAAACCCAAAAGGCAATGCGGTTTTCTTTGAAGATTTTGATGAAAATCCTAATGATATGAGCCACAAATGATAATGTATTGCAGAGCATTGATTTAGAGGGTATCTTGAATGCAGTCTGTCCCACAATACTAGTTCTTGTAGTCTATGATGACCTGGGGTTATAAAAGGATACAATAGAAACATTTATGAGGATATTTATTGATACTTTGGTATCTCTGTGGCATGCTGTCAAACCAGGCTGTAAGTTCCTCAAGCTTCTGCTCACAGTGTAGAAGACTCCCTGTTAGATGTGTGAGATCCTGAAATGTGGGTATCAGTATTATTAAAATTACACATATTTAAACAAAAAGAGCCAGTTGTAAAATTTACTGTTATACTTTCAAAGTGTGTGCACCCCACACCTCTGCTACATACATATACTAAATCATAGTTCACTGTTCCACAGAGCAAGGCAAATATTCTGAGGTACCAGAAACATGGGCTACATATATATTCAGCCACATTCAAATATCCACTTCTGAACTAGTAAGGATGACGCTTATGGTCCCCAGAATGAGAACAGATACCCATCTGAATGCCCATTGTGCAAAACTGCATAGCTATCAGGCTTTTTGTAATAGGGGACAGTGGTTATTAGTAGCATTTGCAATTACAGTAATCTATAAGGATAGTCTGGAAAGTTTGGAGACTACTTACTGATACTAATAACTTTCTTGCTATAAGAATTCAGTCCAAAATTATATATATACCATTTCTGGAGGATAAGTACATAAAACTTGGAGGTTCAAGATTATAACAGGCCTCAAAATCTACTAGACCTTCATACTGCAAAATACTTATAATATGCTTATCTGGTACTGAAAGCCTCACCTATTTCAGAGCACTGGTATTCATGAGTTAAGTATTGTGTTAAAAGCCCACAGCTAGTATAACATGCCCTTTAGTATAACCAGATAATGCACTGATTAACATATGTGACTCTACAACTCATAGGTTTATAGGCTCATAGGAGATTACTAGGCTATTGACCCAAGAGCCTTTACAAGTCTAGCCATTTAAACCCATGTAATACTAGAGAAAAGGTATAGCCTATGCCCAAGATTTTTTCCTTAGTAATGACTGCCCATGTCCAGGAGGGACAAAGGAGAAATCTCCCTTACTAGAAAGAAAGTATGTGGGAACAACAGTGTCCTTTCTACCACAACAGTTGGCTCTGCCATCAACAAGAAACCCATTGTCATCTTTATATGACTGTTCAATAGCCAAGGCCATAGAGGTTTCCCTGGTCATAATTACTGATGGTCTAAACTTCCCTGAAGAGTCTGACATGTCAGTCAGTCAGGTGCTGCCAGCTGTAGCACACTTGTCATGTTCTTAAGGGCTGAGGTGTAATTCCTGTAAATACAACATACTGGGGAGGAATGTTTCAGTCATTAGTAAATGCTAACCCCTTTAATTTGGCATTTCAGGCTATACATGTTACATTATACCAAGTCCATTCAGTCTGTAGGGTAAACCAATGGTCAAGTAGTGCTACCTTTCACTCAATAAGTTGTTTCAAAAGGACATGTATCAATAGCAAGAAAACAGTTCTTCTTAATGTTAGGAAATATAATGATTATGTGAGGTAGAGTACAACAAGGAACAGGAGAGAGAAGAAAACAACCCTGCTAATGTGAAACATTGAATAATAAGAAACAATAATTACATGCGGAGATTCCCCTAAAACAGGTACACTGGATGTAGTAATGTGAAGGACTGGTAAACAAAATCTAAGCTTTCATGGTTGCTCAGTAAAATTATTCCCAGAACGCGGTGTGGCAGCATTAGGAATGTTACAGCTTTTAAAGCTGTTAGTTTCCAGTACAGTTCTTTGATGAGTAACAGTATGGCATCACAAATAGCAAGGTTCATACATAAGAGTCTTGCTTTAAGAAAAATGTTATAGGAAAGTTTTTTTACATAAGAACCACCCATAATAAGATTATGATTCTTTAAATTTCAGAGAATAATCAAAATGTTCTATATATTATGTGGTTTACCTTCATAACGCCGATCTCAATATGGTCGACCTCGCTTCCGCGAATACCGAAGTGTGAACGTCCCAAATGTCGAATACCACATATCCGAATGGTAAAATCTCATCCCCTTTTTGACCCATGCGGAAATGTCGAAATTCGTCATTTATTTGACCTTTTCAAAGATTTGCGGTGCTGATTTTGCGGAAATGGATTAACGATGTGGCCGGTCGATCATATGTGATCGACGATATGATGGTAAACCATATTATGTACCTGTAATACATTGAGTGCACTCATCACTCTTAGAAATGAGCAACAAGGTAAGCTTGTTATGCAAGTTTCTAACATAAAACCATCATTTTAGCATGCCTGTTATATTGTGGTTCATGCATCAGAACATTGTTATCACTGAGGTGCGTTTTACCACAACCACATGCAACAGCCACCAAAGAATGACATCAGAAAAATCTTCTGATAGCTTTGAAAGCTGCAGTACCATTGCACTGCTATTAAAAAGTAAGGAAGTATAGCAGAGTAAAGTGTCTAACACTTTTAAAGCTGCTGACTGATGACAGGTGCACTTCACCTTTGCTGTTGCATAGCAAAGCTAAGTATGTTTCAGTTTTCAAAGCTGTAAAACACTTTATGCTCCTACACATTTCCCCCTTGAACTGGTAAAATGTTGGAGTAGCTAAAACATTATATGTATCACAATGAATTATGATTGGGACACCATCCATAACTTCATTTTGTTATATGGTCTGGAAATGAATTCCAGGAGTAACCTCTCAAGGTTTACTCTTGAAGTATTGTTTTTTTAAACTCATTTCTCAAGTATGTAACAAACTGGTTTTGATTGGTGACCTGGGAATTGTTAATAAGCTTCTTCCTCTGAGCAAGGGTACGGTGTTTGATTCCTTCAACCTCTAATTGCCTACTGTATGGCTTTGAGCAAGTCACATAACTAGACACTGTTCCTTGATCCCTCATGAAATTTATTCTTGTGTCCAGTAAGATTACCTTATTAACATACTACAAAAAAAAACTCAATACTTTTTGCTAGTGGATCATTATGTCCACAAAATGATTAATTATTTGAATATAGCATCTATTCCTGTAACATGTGTCACGTCTGATAGGCCTTTGCTTTGTTCTTTAAGCTGTAGGTCTCTTATAAAGAGCATGCCTTCACGTTTTCTATACGCTTTTATTTAACATTTAACTGGTTAGGTAAATTAGTCCACAAACCTGTATCAGTCACAAGCCATGTCCAAGAGGCTAGAAAATACAACTAAACATACAACATAATGTAGAACTATTTACTCAGAAATTTACATAGGCATTGGCAGTAACACCGCTGTATATATTGCATAGCATTGCATGTTTATAAAGAAATAGATCATTTTTAATTTTTAGGTAGGTACAGTTCATTACCGAAAGAGAAAATTAGTTTATAATCAGTTCCAAGGCATCATTTCAATAAATATTGTAAGAGCTGAATTAGTATCATGCTACTAAATGGAATACATAACTGATCCTTGTCTTACAGGCACTTTACACTTCACCATCCTCAGAAATATATTCAGGGACCATAATATTAATGTTGCTGTCACCAGCATTTCTGAAATATGTTCCCTACACCAAAACAGAATCATCAGAATAACTCAGTGATGTAGGAAATTCAGCTATTTTCACCTGTAGTTAAAATTGTCCCAGTTCAGAATAAGTGTGAGATGTACATCTCACAGTGACCTTTTCCAGTTGAGATACAGCCCTACCTTGATGTTTTTGCATGAAGACATACATCACCACACTGGGCTATATTTGCGGCTGTGCTAAATGCTAATGAGGCAATCCAGGGAGAAGCATATGCTAATTGGTCTTGTGCTCACCCCCAGAACTGCCTGTGGTAAGATATTTATGCAGTCTAGCGATGTTGTGTAAAGTAACATGGTCACGCTTTGCCTCTCATGTTAATGAACATAAACAGAAGTCTGTGTTCACCATCATGACAGAGGTAAGTAATGGTGGGGTTTAGTGGACAGGTAGTGTTAGAAGTATGTGTTGTGTGTGTATGTGTGTGGCTGCATGTGTGAGTGTATGTGTGGCTGTGTGTCTGCCTGAGACATTACAAAGGGGAATTAGTTAAGAGATAGGGTATTTGTGTCTGTGTGCCTGCACGCACGCGTGTGTGTGTGTGTGTGTGTGCCCGTGTGTGTGTGTGTGTGTGTGTGTGTGTGTGTGTGTGTGTGTGTGTGTGTGTGTGTGTGTGTGTACATTGTGTGCATTCGAATGTGTGTTGGCCACTTGTGTTAATTACCACAGGAAAGTGCATATCTTTACTAGCAGTTGTTAATAGCAATTCAGAGACATGCAAATCAACCAGTAATGAGGTATTTCCTTATTGCTGCTAATGCATATCTATATTACAAAATATAACATTGTAGAAACAATCCTTTTTCCCATAGATCTTAGCATGGGCAGTGGCTTTTTTTCTGAATCCCTGGGAAAGACAGTGAGTAATCACAATTTAATACTTGCAACAACACTTGCATGTGAAGTTCAGAAGAGAAGGGACTCAAAAACGCTTTACTATCAAATGACTGAAAATGAAAAGACTGAATCCCAAAAAGACAGAACATTCAAAATATTGAATGATGGAATTTGCCCCTTCTCCACTGTTGTGCAATCTTGGAGTTGGTATATATATTTATCAGGGGTGTGGGGGTGCAGCCACCCCCCACATGAGGGGATCAGGGGGGTTTGCCCCTTGCATTAAAAATGTATTCAATATTTTGAATTGTCAGTCATTTTGGGATTCAGTCTTCTGATTTTCAGTCATTTGATAGTAAACCCTCAAAAACTAATTATCACATAGTCAGTATCTTAGCCTCTTGATGGTGCCTAATCATTCATCCACTTCAGGTTGTACTTCTTATGCTTCACATGCAGTTTTTAATAACTTAATCATTATAAAACTGTAGGCTGTTTATGTTAACCATAATGGCAAATACTAAAGCAAGGCAAAAGATCCAATAAGTGTTTGTCCTATAATCTACCCATCATAATGTGAGAATAGGCTCCTGTGAGTGTGTGTGTGTGTGAGTGTGTGTGTGTGTGTGTGTGTGTGTGTGTGTGTGTGTGTGTGTGTGTGTGTGTGTGTGTGTGTGTGTGTGTGTGTCTGAGTGTGAGTATCATATATATATATATATATATATATATATATATATATATATACATATATATATAAAATATGTATTTATATATATATATATATATATATATATATATATATATACAAACACACACACACACATATATATATGTGTGTGTGTGTGTGTGTGTGTGTGTGTGTGTGTGTGTGTGTGTGTGTGTGTGTGTGTGTGTGTGTGTGTGTGTGTATATATAGATGGGTATACTTGATATTACCAAAATGTCAGTAGATCAACTTTCAAATAACCGAGATGACAATACCAAAATCCAAAACGCTGAAATTCCACATAGCCAACTGTCAAAACAAACGACCCAATAATGTGCAATGTACCTCTCACATAATGCACCAACAAAAGCAACAACAAATCCTATGTAAGCACTGCCCTGTTAAATGAAATGTACTGAACAGCTGCCAAACTCTCCTCCAAACCCTGCCCACAAACCAATAGCCATGTCAGAATAACAAATCCCATTGAATATTCATGCTGGTACCCTGCAAAAATATTCAGTGAAGATTTGTTAAACCAAAAATCACAATCAACTTAATTTAAAATTTTGCATTTTTGCAGGGAGGCTACGCAACCCAAATCCCCTGCAAATTAAATATACCAACTCCAAGATCACGCTACAGTGCAGAAATGAGCAGATTTCCTGTTCCACTCAGCTTGGAGTCGGCATTTCAATCATTCAGTCATCTGAATATCTGCATAGTGAAATTTCAGTTATATGAAACTTTGCTCTTTTGGTCTCGGTTATTTGAAAGCTGGAAGCATATACATCTTCTTGGAACCCTCCATGTTCAGATGAAATCAAACCTATTAGTGTTGGCATTATAAGATTATATATAATTCTCATTCAAAACCCTATCCCCAATATTCAGTAACATTAATAATATGTACTTGTTTCACACAAAATTCTGGAAGATATAGTAGATACAAATTCTTACTCTGCATAATAAATATCAAATACTCGTATACTTTTTCCTTGTATTAGGTACTTAACATGTTTTCTAGGAAAACAGTATTTCCCTAATGCATGTAGCACTATTTACAAGTTACCTAAAGATTCAGAGGTATGTTACCAATGCAGTGGTCAGGTGGCAGTCTGCTTGGCATAAGTAACTCTTTACTTCATCCAGAAGCTTTATACTGTAGGTTTATTCTTTGTTTCCTGTACAGACACGTTCATATTTTCTTGTCATATACTCAGTGTTATATATATTCTGAATAAGTTTACATTCCTAGTTTGTGGCTTTTGCTGTTACCCGCCCCCTCTGTAAATTTGATAAGGGACATTCCTCCCAGTCCCATCTCATTAGCTCATTCTACCTAATACAGAGATAATTTGGGAAGGTGAAACCCCTTTGTTCCTTAACCTTGAATTTTTTTCTGTTCCTCCACTTTATTAACTAAAAAAAAAACACTTTATTCAGCTTCTTTTACTGTATTTGTGTTTCCTCCTTCTGCTCTATTACTTCATCTTGCTTTTTCTACTACTTGCTGCAGCTTGTTCTCTAAAGTGTTCAATTGCATCTTTTCTGTTGCATTTGTTACTGCTAGTTCTTGGTGACTTCAATACCAATTGGCACTCCTGCTCCTTCGAACCCCCCCCCCCTCACCCCTATAAACTTATCTGAGTTTAAACAGACCATAACCTCTCCCACTAGAATAAAAAAACCTACACAGCTGGGACTCTCCCTGATGACCTTAGTGACCATCTACTAACCTATATCATAAAACATAAGGCAGGAAACCCCCACCAGACCAAATATAAAATACTTAGAAACAGGAAAAACTTTGACGCTGCTATTTTCCTAAACGAACTAAAAGCAGGTGACTGGTCAAAACTAAAAAATCTACCATTAGAAGAGGCTATAGCTCACTTTAACACTAAATTCCTAAGTATCCATGATTCCCATGCACCAGCACGTACAATAAAATCTAGATCAAACACAGCACCATGGCTCACAAAAGATACCAAATCTAAAATCAAAACTAGAAACAGAGCCTGGGCCAGCTGGAGATCAACTAAAGTCCCACTTGACCATTTAAAATACCGTCAACTCAGGTATGATACAAAAAAATCTATTTTACTAGATAAAAAAGCTTCTACAAAAATCTCCTACAAAAACACCAAAACACCCCTCAAAAGTTCTGGGCAGGCTTAAATCAACTTCTTCATCCAGGTCATTCTACCACTCCAACCCCGGCTAACCACACCCATAGTTCCCCAGAGACTATAGCTGGCGTTTATAATAACTTTTTCACTGAAACAATCCAATCCCTAGCAAATCAACTAACCCCCACAAACTTAAACCACACCCCTAATCTACCCACTAATCACCCCCAATTTAGCTTCCAACCCATATCCACTAGTTTTATCAAAACACATAAAAAAAACTAAAACCTACCACCCTCTTTGTTGACCTCCTCCCTGCAGAGTACCTACAAATAGCTGCAGGTGCCATTGCATATTCTATATCTATACTGAGCAACAGAACATTATAGGAAAGTGCTATCCCCTCCCTCTGGAAAATATCCCATGTCATCCCACTCCATAAAGGTGGAAGTTCTACAGACATATCCAGCTATAGACCCATTGCTATTTTTTGCAACTAGCCAAAATAATGGAGGAATGTGTACACAAGCAACTAATGCAGTACCTTACACAAAATAACTTACTATCCAACTCCCAGCATGGTTTTAGGCCACAGCACAACACCACCTTGGCCCTCCTTTCCTTTACTAAATCCATAAACCAAAACAGGAATGACAATAGGCTATCCTCCGCCCTCTTTCTTGACCTATCAATAGCCTTTGACATGGTCAACCATGAACTTCTCATTCTTTCTCTAAAGTCTATTTCCCTCAATAAGCATGGAATCCAGTGGTTCCAGTCCTACTGGACTGGTAGACAACAGGCAGTATTATGGCAGGGCAAACTCTCCAGCCAGCTACCTTTCACACTTGGTGTCCCTCAAGGCTCCATACTAGGTCCACTACTCTTCTCTATTTTTATCAGCAACCTTCACACTGCTATCCCTAAAGCTACCTGCATTCAATATGCAGATGATTCCACTCTGATCTGCTGAGCCATCTTCCTATCCAAACTGCAAATCCTAACCGAAAATACATTTAACACTATTGAGAACTGGCTCGCCAATCAATGCCTACTGCTGAACCCCAATAAAACTAAACTTCTACTCTTCACCCCCACTAGTAGATCTGCCACACTTTCATTCTCTGTCAAATCTGACAATGGTACCACTATATACCCAGATCAACACACCAAGCTTCTAGGAGTTATCATAGACAATAATCTTAAATTTGACCTACAGTTCAACAAAACCATACAGACCATCAATAAGAAGCTTGGATCACTGTATAGAAACAAGACATTTTTAATCCCACTGGCTAGGACTGCAATCACCTAGTCACACCTACTCTCTACTCTTTTATATGCCTTGCATGTACTCTCAAACTTCAACAAATCCGAACTTGGTAAGCTCTCCCATAGCTACAACCATATTGCCAGATTCACCACTGGATTCACCTGTAAAACCCACCACTGCCAGAACCTGAAATAACTAGAGTGGCTAGAACTGCCCAGCTTAATTCAATTCAATCAACTCTTAATAGCGCACCAAATTCTGTACCACCCTGATGATACCCTCTCACTTAAAAATATTATTAAGCAATACAACAACTACAGATCCCTACGATCAGTCAACAAACTACTGGTCCAAATCCACAAAGCTAATAACTCTGCTGGTGAATCCCTGTTTGTTGCCAAACTATATAACCCTACAATCCTCCATAAGTCTCTTCAAAAAAAAACCTCAAACAGTATCTCAAAGTGAACTGGCTTTGCCAATGTACCAACCCTGATTAAGTTATAAACTGAAAGCATAATCTGTAAATATCGTAACATGTAACTACTTCACCAAGCTCTCTCTGATGTTTCTTGCTTTTAATTGTGTCTGACCATGAGAATTGTGAGTCCCTATTAGGGCACACTACTAAACCATTGTACATAATCACTTTGATTTATACTTTCTAATATTATCTAACTTCTTGTGTAATCTATGTAATTTTGTCTATTTGGAGCTTTTCTCCACAGGCCTCCGCTGAAAATGGACATGTGTGCAGTCAGACTATCCCGGTAAACAAATGTAAAATAAATAAATAAATAAATTGTTTGTAGCCTGTTTAAATTGTAAGTGTTATTCTAACCCTCTTAGTTTTGGTTTAAGCACTTGGGCTTTAGGCTTACTCCGTAGCTCTCCCTGGCCTTTCTCTCTCACATTCTGACAAATATGGATGGACAATTCCCTACAGTTTCTCCTGCCAGTCTGGTTGATATGGGCATTCTGAGACAGTGGAGCAACTGCCTTACGTACACAGATAACCACCTTCTACTACTACCACCTAGGAATACAATTTACAAGAGATACAATTACATTAGGAACCTCACAAGCCAGTATATCTGGCATTGAGAATGCTGTCAACACAATTACTATACCTCAAACACCACCCACACCTACACAACACACACCCACATATGTGGATGTCCTCAACAAAAACATACCCAAACAAAGGAGACCTCTGAGGCAAAAACCCACGCTATCTCCACAGCCTTCCACACCACATACCACACATAGTTCACACACCTGTGTCTCACATCCAATAAGGCTTAACCATAAAGCCAACATATTAGTCATAGGAGACTCCATTGTGAGACACACAGATGTGCCTCTCACCAGAATGGATAATGAGAAAGTCACAGTTAGTTGTCTGTCAGGGGCCATAATCCACCATATCACACACATACTCAAGTCTCTCAACAACAGGTGTGAATGACTTGAGATGTACCTCCTTGGACTATATGAAGAGAGTCATGATTAAACTAATTGAATATGTGTTCCGGGCAGGTATGTCCCTAGCCTTAACCAGCATTCTACCATCACCCAAAATGATGCCTCAATACAAACAGAAAATGATTGACTTCAACAATTGGCTTAGTTTCTGGTGTCATTCCAGGGGGATCCAGTACCTGACAGTCTGGGAAGATATGATCCACAGACCACGATGCTTTGCCAGAGATGGCCTGCATCTGTCCCACTTGGGCTTCAGGCTTCTGGCAAGGGCACTTGCCTCCCCCATAGTGCCTTTTTTAGAAAAAGTGATGAAGTTAAACTTACCAACATAAAAATTTGAATATAATGCAAATTAAAGGTCATGCTACTAAATGCTAGGAGTCTCTAAACATGAAACTGTACTCATTGCAAGCATTCTTAGCCCTGGAAAATGCTGACATCTGCGCAGTCACAGAAACCTGGTTCAAAGCTGCAGAGAGCACCCCAGCCATACCTGGTTACTCATCTTATCATACATTCAGACCCTAAACTGTGGGTAGTAAAGCCAAAGGAGGTGGAGTTTCAGTATATATTAAAGACATGCACACCTCCAGGCTGGTCAAATAATATGCCACACAGGAGACACTCCTGGTGCAGTTAACCATTGACAACACCCCTATACAAATCATAGCTAGCTACTGGCCCCCAAATCTGACTCAAGATGCCAAATCTGCCTATCTAGACCTCTTCAAATCTTTCAAGATTCAACCCTTTACCCTGATCCTGGGTGACTTTAACTACCCAAACATAGACTGGAAGAATTACTCATGCCAGAACACAAATGCCCAGAGATTCCTCGATTTTGTCAATGCAAATGCTTTGGACAGCTAGTCTATACCCCCACATGAGCTGATAATATCTTGGACTTGGTATTAACCAACCTGAGTAACCACTGCAGCATCCCTGCAGTATCATCCTCCCTTGTAAGATCCAATCATAAAGCAGTCATGTTCAAAGTCATTAGCTAGGGTTAAACAAAAGACTTCCCCAAAGCTGATTACAGCCTCTTGAGGGATGGTATAAAGGGCTTCACAGCCCCCACCCCCTCTCTAGGAACTGCCACCAGTGTCCAAAACTATATCAAATTACTATATGAACATTTATATAGATACATGGAATCAGGAATACCTGACAGGACTAAATCATCCTCCGCAAGGAAAAGTAAACCTGTCTGGTGGACATCTGCAATAAATAAACTCTATAACAAAAGAAAAAATTGCTGTCCAGGACCATTAATGAGCAAGTGCCCAACTGGAAGCAATCTCTCCTTAGTCTAAACAAGCAAATAAGAGCATCAGTGAAATTCTCCAAAGCAAACTTTAGGTCCAAATTGGCCACATCTACTAGAAACAATCATAAGGCCTTCTTCACATATGTCCTTATTCTCAAAGGTAGCACCCAGATCTGCTCAGAACTGGTGGTCAAGGACACCACATATACAAATGCTATAGATATAGCCAACCTGCTGGCTGACATATTCAGCAAAAATTCCACCCCTCTGTCCCCCATCATTAAATTAGGACATTACTTGTACCTGCCCCCTTCCCCTTATATCTAGGGATCAGGTCATCACTGTTCTCTTGAAGGCAAAAAATACAGCCTCCATGGGACCCAATAACATCCCAGGCTGCATCCTACATGAACTCAGGCATAAACTTGCAGCACCATTAGGCACCCTATTCAACCAAAGCTTGAGTACCGGCTTTGTCCCAGCTGAGTGGAAGACAGCCACTGTCATCCCTTTACATAAAGGTGGATCATCCACCAATCTGGGAAATTATAGACCCATCAGCCTAACTAGCCTGATCTGCAAGGCCATGAAACAGATTATCATGGACCTCATTAACAAGGTCATTGGCAACCTTCAAACACTCGATGCCACACAGTTTGGCTTTGTCAAAGGGAGGTCAAGTCTGTTAAATCTGATTGACTTTTTTGAGACAATCACCAAAGCCATGGACGAGGGGAAGACAGTGCACACCGCCTACCTTGACGTGGCCAAAGCCTTCAACATTATTCCTCACTCGGGCATAATAGATAAACTCTCTCAACTAGGCATCAATCCATATGTTACCAGATGGGTAGCAAACTGGCTCACTGATAGAATCCACCTAGTCAAAATAGGGGAAGCGACATCAAGCAGTAGACCCATATCGAGCAGCGTAACCCAGGGTTTGGTCTTGGGGCCTCTGTTATTTGGGATATACTTTTCTGAGGTGCAGGCCAAAACCAGTGAGCTATGGCTGACCAAGTTTACAGATAACTGCCACCTGGGCGCTGTCATCAATTCCACTAGTGATGTGGACATCCTCCAAGAGGGTCTCACCCAAAGAAATGACTGGTGCCAGAAACAAGGCATCAAGCTCAATACAAAAAAATGCATCATCATTCCCTTTGGGGAGAGTGATGTCCCCACAAATTATCACATTAATAACAATGTTCTAAGCACGCAATCAGTTGTGAGGGATTTGGGCACCCAGATTGATAGCAACCTGGCTTTCGACCACCATGTTGCTTCCATTGTACAGAAAGCTTTCTACATGGCCCACCTCATAAGGAAGGGTATCTCATCCAGGGACAAGGGGGACATAACATCTCTGTATTCTTCCTTTATAAGCCCCATTATTGAGTACAACTCCCTAATTGGCATGTACCTCGCAAAGCACATGCAGCAGCTGGAGAGACCACACAGGTTCCTCAACGGGAGAATCCAGGGCCTCATAAATCTACTATACACAGATAGGCTAAAAGCCCTATACCTCTACTCAGTTTCATACAGGCTCCTCAGAGGTGACCTCCATCTGGCATATAAGGCGATCTCAGACCCCTGCCTTGATGGGACGGCTGCATATCCACAAGTCAAGCACCATTCAAGTAACCTGCATGCCTGGCCTCAACCTGATCTGTGACATCAATAGACTTGTTGGCAGGACAGATTTGTGTCCCAGAGTCTCCCACATCTATGAATAGACTCCCTCTCCATGTCAAGCAGAGTACCTCTTTACCCCCTTTTAAGCACTACCTAGATAACTGGATTGGAAATAGAAAATACATCCCTGGGATTCTACCTGTGTCCCTGCTGGACAGGGGCATTGGGTGCCGATTTGTTTAAACATGTGCTAAACTCTTGGCTAGGCTTATAAGGGACTCAGGGCCAATAGCCTAGTAACTTCCTATGATCCTATGTGTCACTCATTGTCACATCTCTAATCTTCCTGTATTATTATTTGTAGTGATCACTGCACCCTTGGCCAGCCTTTCTGAGTCTGCAGTCATGTAAGATGTAATTGTCATTTAAATTCATGACTTACATTTTGAGGGTAAGTAACATCTCAAAACTAGTCACTCAAATAGGCTATCCATTTCTCTTTATTTTATAATATGCATGCTACTCTACAACATTGATAATGATGGCAGGGAAAAAGTGGACAATTCTGTAGTTGCATTGTGTCTAAAAAATAAAATGGTTATGTAACACTAGACAGGTGCCACCAAGAAGCTACGCCCTGTGGCATCAGTATATCTAATGTTAAACCTAATGTAAAGAATTTTGCTGGATCAGAAAAGAAGAAGTAGGTACTTGTATCCCTTTTAATTTTCAAGATAAATTTTCATATAGTATTCAAGAAGATATGTGATTCTGGTACTTTAAATCACTTTTTGCTAGTCTGTCTTATCAGGCTTGAAATCAGCTATTGGATCATCTTATACATGTCAGTTCTCAGCAGGGAATAAGGTGAGTAAAAATGTTACTACTTTATTTGGATTCTTTAAAAACGTGTGCTTTTCTCTATAAATATAATACAAAACAAATGTGTCCACTCATCCACACGATGCCACATTCCTCTCTCTTATACTCACACTCACACACACACTATTGATTAGGCCATCTGGCCTCACTAAAGCATAATCTCCAGCACTGGGACTGGTTGTAGTGAAAAGGATCCAGACTTTTCATTTGTTTGCATATGCATACATATTGTGTGTTTACAGCTCACTTCCCCTACAGGTGCAGTCCCAGCTGTGTTTAAGTTAATTAATTTTATCCCGTCTCTCCTTGCACATGGCCACACAGATTGCCTCACATCAGGGTGCAGACCTCATCTGGAAGAAACCTTGCTGTGTTACACTGCTTGGCTCACAAAAGTTTTCTTGCTGGCAAAAAAAAAAAAAAAAAAAAAAGTGTCAGAAAAGCATGCTGTTAGCAAAAACTAGCAGCATCTCAGAATGGCATTGTTGCCACATGCTCTGATGAGATCGAGGAAGACAAGTCTATATTTAAGCAATTAGACATAAAAGCACAAAGATAAACTATCAAAATTTATAAAGAACAAGAAAGAAATATGTCAGAGTGTATGGAAAACAGCAATGCTGAAGAAACTAGAGCAAGAAAAAAAAAGAAAGAAAAGGAAAAATAATCAATATATATGAGCCACTTCAATCATTTCCATTGGGTGTGTAAAAATAGTGTTATTATTCATAACCACAGCTAACCATTACAAAGACTTTTACAAAATGTTTCTATGTTTCTTATTGTCATACGAGTATGGTTTAGCGTCAACTGCAGGTTGTATATGAGACTTCATCCTCTGCAGCCTTTAGAAGGTTTTCTTATTTTGCATGTCATTACTGAGAAAGGGCAGGAATACGTTTACACCTTCTGCATTAGATTGATAAGGAGTCTGTGCAGCACAGTACAGTAAAAGGACAAAAGGGAAGTGCTGTGCTAGACATAAACACCTAGCAGACATGTCAACAGGGTTAACGTCAGGGAATAAACCTTAATGACACCAAGGAGAATCTATGTATCAGCTGAGGATATGAGGCTCAGGATGCAAGACAACCATAGGGCAGGAAGATGGCTGGGAGGTCAGTGCTGCACAGGAAAAGACAAATGAAAGCTACATTACCAAGTCATATTACCTATTACTTATGCTCCTTGGGTCATGGTTATTATCAGTCAGCATTTGCAGGGCTAGACAAAAAAAGAAGGAATGTAGGCAATATAGTACCTGTATAAGGAGCTAGCTGCGTTGACAACTCTAAACATGCACACAGCTGTGGCAGTCTGTCTGTCTGTACATATAACAAAAGTGCCTGTCTGTATATGTGAAAACAGCGTAGTATAGAAGAGTAAGGCTGTAGTTCTGGGTTCAATTCTTTCAGTCTGTATTTGTCTTGTATATTTGCTCAGTGTTCTGGGGGGGGGTCACCTCTGAAAATAGTATCTTGTGAATTTACCCACTTTACATATAAAATGTTGTAGCAGGTTGAGTTGTCTCAAATCAGTATGTAAGGGGACAAGGTAGTGCAAGCAACTGATATACTTGTGCAGCAGAAGCTATCACAGCAGCATTTTCACCTGTGTTATCACAGTCACTTAGTTGAAACCTTTAGCATGAAACAATTGTATCCTACTAAGTTAGCCTGAATTCCTTTCCTCAATCATGAGACTGTGATTCTTGTATGCCTAGTTAATGAGACATTGCCAATACACTGAATAAACTATATTAACACCACACAGAACATATAAAGAGTTGTGCTGTATAGACTAGATGAAAATTATAAATAATGACCAAGGCCAGTAGAAGGGACCCAAACTTTAATATAAAATGTACAAAAACCAATACAAGCTCCAGCACCTCGGCCAAAGAGGCATTTCAAGAGTCAAAAAGCACAACACCAGACTTTGTATCTTATTTAGAACTGTGCGTGAAAACAGCCAGGAAAAAAATGCTGTCATTTACCAGGACGGTAAAATGTAATAGCAAAACTGAACATTTTACAACCTGCAAAAAAACAAAGGAGATACAGAAATGTTTTTCCATGCAAACAGGAAGCTAATAATATATAATGGCTATGTTTGATGGTTACAGTACCTATAACTATATATATATATATATATATATATATATATATATATATATATATATATATATATAAAAACACACACACACACACACACACACACACACACATATATATATATATATATATTTTTATGTGTGTGTGTGTGTGTGTGTGTGTGTATAAACCAAAGGGTAAAAAGGTCACAAACTATTCAGTAAAAATTGCAAGAAGCCCAAGGGATATATATATATATATATATATATATATATATATATATATATATATATATATATATATATACAGACAGATAGATATTGTATTTGAATAGTGTACCCTTCTAATCATATGTACACTTAATTTGCCAGTGTTTTTTACCTTCAATCACAGTACTGCTATTCTTTTCATTCCTACATAGAATATATGATTGTATTAGTGAAATGTATAACATGTATTTTTCATTTGTATCTGAGATTGAATCCACATTTGTATTTGTACTTGTATATGTATCGTACAGTTATTTATAAATGTGGAGCTTTTCTCTCCAGGCCTCCGCTGAAAAAGGACATTTTGTCCAGTCAGACTTTCCAGGTAAATAAATTAAAACAAAAAATATGTGTGTGTGTGTGTGTGTGTGTGTGTGTGTGTGTGTGTGTGTGTGTGTGTGTGTGTGTGTGTGTGTGTGTGTGTGTGTGTGCATATATGGGATCCAAGTTGGTTGACTTCTAATTTAGTCAACAGCCTTCTTCCCTGCTTAATTTGGTCAACAGAAAACTGTCAACATTTGTGTGAGATCACTGTGATACTTAGAATGACAATATAACCTTCTCCTGGTATTGTGCAATCTCTGAGTTGGTATATTTAATTAGCGAATGGTGGGAGACAATTAACACCCCAAGTGAGAGTTGCAGAGATTTGCCCCTGGCAAAAAAACATTGTTTTAAATTTGCTTCATGTAGTCAATATTCCATTGTCGAGTTTTGCAATGTCTTTGTAGTGAAGATTCAACATAGATATACACACCTATATATATATATATATATATATATATATATATATATATATATATATATATATATATAGATAGATATACAGATATACATACACACACATATACATTGCTGCACACGTGGTGGTTGTCAAACAGAAGTGGGTAGTTAACTATCCTAGAGGAAACAATAAAGTTAACCTTTCCCCTACCACCATTCTGATCTACACCATGTAATTTCTTTTATAGTTACCTGAACACACCGCTTCCTGTGACTGCATATACCACTTCACCTCCAAATAATGAAACCAGCAAGCTAAACAATTACTCCATTCTCACTTTAGTCATCTCATTCTTCTTTAACTACTTCACAAAATGTCAGCAAGACATTTGAGTCCATTTCATTATCCTAACTTAAACCTCACCTCATAACTCAAGTGACTGACATACCTCATTTCCAGTTTTTCTACTTCCATTTTCTTTATTCTGACCTCCAGTTTCTTCCTCCAGTTTTACTCCTTCATAAAAAAAGAAAAGCTACTAAACAATTAGTGAATAGAATACTGGCACTGATTTTTCTCCCCTCATAAGCCCTTTCCATCTATCTATACCTAACAACTAGATAAAGTATCTTTACACTTCCCTATCATCCATCAGTACTCTGACTTCATATAATCAAACAGAAGTCCCTGTCTTCATTAACCTCCTCACTCCACATACAGGGTTACAGCTAACTGGACTGCAATTAGGCAATTCTCTACTTGAATATGATTTCTCCTCCATCAGCCATTATAAATAATTCCATGCACTACCTATACAATAACTAGACTAATAATACTTACGTTATGCAAATTATCTTCTCCACATTCAGCTTCTTTCAAACTTGGAATCTCATAAGACCTCACTCTAGCTTACCTAATTACTTCTCTGCCACTTTCCATAGTCCCATTCAAGGTAACATATTAAATATCTTCTCCTTTGCTAGTTACCTCATACTCTCATCTCTGTTTTATCCCGTCTCACTCAGTTTTATCTTATCTCACCTCCCCCTTCTCCCATGTGCTGCTCAGACTTTCTACAGTTCTCCTCTAACACCTAAAAGGCAGTACCTAATTAGACTGACACTTCAAGCACTGTCCTTGACTAATCACATATCATCATGGCTTCCCTAAGACTTCATGTCATTTTATATGTGACTATACTATACTTCTACTTAGTGCTGTTATTTTTTATTTATTTATGTATGCTTTGTTGACTGGGTTCCATTAGGCTAGTGACCTCTTTTTAGGGAAGACCCAAGGTGGTATTTCTAGTACTAGGAGAAATTCGGCAAGGGTATCGTTAGGCAGATGGGACCTTGGTTTAACATCCAAAGAACAACATCCTCAGAAGTGCAATAGCTCTTAATGCTTCGCTGCAGTGTTAGTAATGCAATCACCTGGAGCACTGATAGAACTCACAGCCTTCTGGTCTTCCAGCACTGAAGGTGAGTATGCTACTTCTTGTGCCACTGACTCTACTAATCTGGCACAGATGACAATTTCCCCTATTACAAATGAAAAAGCCAGACGTTTGGCACAATCCTAGGTATAATAATACAATAGCAAATCCACTACAGCTTCATTCTTACATGAAGTTACTTACCTGTTCATCAAGTAACCATCATTTAATCCAAGCCTACCTTTTACAGAAAACCACAGTCACCAGCAAACACCTTAAAGTATCATATTAAAACTTTACCATTTAACAAATAACCTCCTCAACTTAGGTGATATTCATGAACACCTGACCACCCCCACCCCACAAACACACAGCACAACTATAGTAATCTCACAATTGCCTGCTTCAGCACATGTATTATAAACAGCAAATGGATAAACATAGAAGCATTGTTGTCATTAAATAAACCAAACATTGTAGCTCTATAAGAAATTTGGATAAAGGATAATTTCAGTCCCTCAAATTTAATTCAAATTAATTATTTTATAAGTTAGACCAGAGGATCAAGCTGGGGGTAATGTTAGCCTGCTTTCAATCTATCAGCAACAGAGCCAATGATAAGGCTCCAAACTGGATATCTTGACGACTTAATTTTGGGGAAAAAATACATCTCTCTATTGCCACAGTCTGCATACCCACTCCTTCTCTTGACACCTTAATTTTGGCAAAAAACACTTCTCACTATTGTCACACTTTATATTCCCACCCCTATAGCAACTATAATAGAAAAAAATATATACTTAAAATCTTCCCAGATGAAATTACAAAAATACCATACTAACTACCATGGGACTTCTAATGTTAAAATCAAGGAGCCTGAAGCAAAACAACTGCAGAAAATGCTAATTCTATTTAATTTAGATCAGGTTGTAAAAGATTCAAGCAGAACTAACCTAATAACAAATAATCATACCACACCAGACCTTATTATTACTAACCTAGAAGATAGACATATTTAATTTCAGGTACTCCTTAACAATTATAGTGACCACTGTCCTTTCATTTCATCACAGTCATTCAAAATTAGAAAAAAATACTTGCCCAACTAGTTTTAGGCATACCATTCCCCCAAACATAAATTCTAGTCTCTAACTAATACACTAGCATTTTTAGATTTGACATCCTTCCACAATATTTCAAACCCAACAAGGGCATGTCGCCACCTGACCTCAATCCTTTGCAATGTTCAAAACACATTATTCCCTGTAATTAAATGATGACACCAATGCTCTTGGTTAAACTCAGACCTCTTAGCAATGATAAATGAAAGGGATAATGCCTGGAAAATAAGGAAACAAAACACAAGCAACCTCATTCTTTAACAAATAGACTTTATTTGAAAAAAAGAGCTACTATCTCAGCTAAAGCACAGTACTTGATATACAAACAGTCAGCCACAACTTGTAAACCTAAGGTGTTCTGGAAAGAAATAAAGCACCTCACAAAGCAGATCACTGGCTACTACCCAGCATTCTTAAATAACAATTTTACAAACTTTGAAAAAGGATACAAATCATTTCTTAAGTCCTTCAAACAAACATTGCTAATATATTTTTACCACTAATTATACCTCAGAAGAGCTACAAAAAGATAGATCACCTGCATACCGCCCATTAGCTGACTGGAAGCCACATTTTACTTCTCATAAATAACCAGCAATGAAACAAAAAGATTTTACAAAATCTAAGCACATCTGCAGCTAAATTTAGTTCCCCCTCATCCTACTTTCCTATGCAAAGCAGCCAAATGAGTTGCCAATCCACTCAGTCTTATATTTAACCTCTCTCTCTCATCAGGCATTGTTCCTCTTCCTCCTCCTCTTAACCATGCCATTATAATTCAGTGTCTCTAAGTTCCATCACCCAAACATGTTAAAGGCTTCCATCCCACCTCAAATTTAAGACTAATTGCAAATTTATTTGCAGAACTACTTTATAAACAGTTACTCAACAAATTAATATCTATTGGCTACTGTTGGACCAGCAGCATGGCTTTCACAACAGCTTCAGCACAAAGTACTATATTCTGCAACCAAGTCAAAGGCTCAGTTTGCAAGCAACACCATAACATGGTTTAAAAATGATCTTTCTAACAGATCCTTTCATACCAATATGGATAACTAATACTCATCAAATGACACACTTAACACTGGAGTACCTCAAGGATATGGTTTTAGTCCCATATTTTCCAACTATTTATTAATGGTATAATTCAAAATCTACCAACACCAAATTTCAATCATTATGCAGATGATATTTTACTTTTAGAAGCCAATAAATCCCATATTGACCTTCAAGACAACTTCAAACAAGCTTCTCAAATCTTTGCAAATGGACAGTATGTAATAAATGGTTTATTATGACTTACCTGAAAAGCAGTCAGTCGAACGGCCGATGTTCGAAATCATGGTATAAAAGGGGCAGGAAATCAAACTATCATAGGTCGACCAGGTTTAATCGAGTTGCATGGTGTACTTAACCTTTTGGCAAGCGACGTACCGAGACTGTGAAGGGAGGTTGCACTTCAGTGAGGAATAGGGAATTACCCCATTTCCTTACTGTAGTGTGATTTCAGAGTTGGTGTATTTAATGTGCAGGGGGTGGGTGCAGGGGGGCGTACCCTCCCCAAAAAATAGTAGAATTAACATACCGTTGACTGTAGAGTTTAATGATACGTTACTGTGTATAGCAGGAGGTGAGTGGCATTGAACTTTGGAGGTCGATGTATTAATTTTTGCTTTGGTTTACTATTCAGAATTTCAAATTCAGCATTTCGGGTTGACATTTTAAAATGTCGACCAAAGCAAATTCGGAATTTCAATAGTAAACCATAATAAACTCCTTCTCAACCCTACTAAAAAACACTGTTATGCTCTATGGGTGATAATGGAGAACATTGGACCATGCATAAGTCATGCTCAAGAGAGGAGATGCCAGTATTGCCCATGTCACTACCAACAATATAACACTAGGGAAGCTTTTTTCAATCCACTTAAAAAGTTAATAGAACATCAGCATGCATTTTATGAACGCTAAGAAGTATTAAACTCTAATGTCTGACATTACCATCTGACTGTACACCTTGATTATTTCTTAGAAAACCAAAAATTTCAGGAGGGACAGGGCAAAAACAGGAGGCAAAATCAGGGACATTAAAAGTCAATAGTACAACAGGCTCTGCAATCAACACACATTTTCTGAACAAGAAGTTCTAATGTCTGACATTGACTAACTCTAATTTCAATACTTTACCAGAAAATCAAACATTTTATGAGGGGCAGGCCAAAATCAAGGTCAAGCTGCAGAAATTTACAGCCATAGAAATGTTTATATCAGCATTTCAAATGAAGGATCATTTAGCATCGCCACTGTTTTTTTAAACTTGTTGGTTTTTTTACGTCACTTTTTCATAAATTACTGGTTTGGCTTATTACAGCAACAGTGAGCAGCTGTCAAACTGCGCTAATGCTGTAACATTCTAATCAGTACACAAAAACACCACTGAAGTCCAGCATTCTCTATTGCCACTGCTCTTTGCTATCCATGAAAGTTCAGTTATCCATTATCCTAATCAAAGATTAACTGAGTAATATTATTCCAAATGTACCTGAATGCAAACACCTAGGACTAAAGGTTAGATAAATCTCTCATCTTCTCAACAAACACTTACAATATCACAACCAAAATTATCACTCATCTCAAGCTCTGTTATAATATTTCTCAACTCCTTTCCACAGCAGCCAGGAGTGCTGTCACCAAAAACATACCTCTGCCCAGGCTTGAACGGGGTCTTCTTTCAATATCCGCACACCTCTTACAATACTCACAGGATTCAGGCAACAGAAAACAAAGTTTTCACATTTGGACTTCTAGCAAATCCTCAAACACACCACTGCAACCTCATTAAACATCTCCGCTAGTCACCAGTTACTAACAAAGCTTCCAATTAAACTATCTACCCTTCAAAATCGACTTGGCTGCTCTCCTCCACTAAAAACAAATTAACATTCAGAGAACAAACTTCCTCACTAAGAAACCATCAGGAAAACAATATTTTACTTGTCAGACCACCCTTCAAAAAGTAATAGGTGAAAAAACATTTTCACGACTAGGACCTGCCTCACAGAATAGCCTGCCTAGTGAAATCAAGGCAGTATCCACCAATAAAAAACCTTGAACAAAGCTTTAAGAAGCCATCTTATAAATGAATCCAGTTACAAGTGCTACAGGAACAATGGATAACTATCCCACTAAATTAACAGCAGTGAAATGGCATATACACATGACAAACTGTTAATTTGTTATCTATGCTAATCTGTATAGGCAACATTTGCAAATCATTGTCTAATTGTATGTGCAATAATTACTTCACTCTATTTATTCATCTGTGTTATACTGATCATTTTTTTTCTGGCTGAGAAGAATCAATAGACCTGCTCACTTACTCTGTCAACAAATGCTAAAGATAAATAGAAAGAGTGAGAGAGAGAGAGCTTGCTATTGTTTCAATGTAGTCTGACATAATGATGGAGATTGTTGTTTTATATATGCATATATATATATGTATGTATATGTACAGGTATGAGGTGAGGTGAGGTGCAGCAGCCATGTGACAAGAGTTTAGATCATACATCTCACCAAAAGACATAGATAAGTTTGTGAAAGATAAGTGTGTCAGCCTTGAGGAGGAAGTGAAAGGGCAAGAGGGCAGCTTAGCATTTTAGGAAGTGATCATTAGGGGGATATAGGTTTATGGAAGGGTCAGGAGAGTGTTTTAGTTTGAGGGAGTAGGAGAACATAGGGTTAGTAAACAAATGGGGACTTTAGGCTTAGGGAGTGGGAAGGGAAGTTTAGGATTAGGGAGCAGGCGGTGAGTTTAGCATTAGGCAGTGGTAGTAGAGTTTTAAGTTTAGAGAGTGATCAGGGACATTAGGTTTAGGGAGGGAGGAGTGCAGTTTTAGGTTTAGGGAGCAATCAAAGACTTTAGATTTAGGGAGAGGGGAGTTTACACTTGTGTTAAGGGAGAGAACAATCTGGGACTTTAGGTTAAGGGAGCGGAAATGAAGTTTTAGGTTTAGGGAATGATTAGACCCAAAGATAGATAGATAGATAGATAGATAGATAGATAGATAGATAGATAGATAGATAGATAGATAGATA
>NC_056739.1:1815638074-1815702163 GCF_019279795.1 Protopterus annectens
AGGGACTCTAAATTGCCAATAGGTGTGAGTGCACGCGCACACGTGCAAGGGCATGTGTGTGCATGTGTATGTGTGTGCGTGATATGGAAGAAAAGACTGGTAACCTACTTCCATTTTCCTTTTGCCTTGAAAACTCTGCAGGTAGCAGTAGTTACATGCAGGGTCATTCTAAAAGCCAGCTGTGACTTGTAAGGGAGAGCAAGTGAGCTTATTTGTATAGGTAATAATGAAATAAAAACAAAATGGTGCATTACTGAATATTGTAATTGGTGTGCAGAAGTATGAGCTATTGCCTAGTTTAATAAAATCAGAAAAATACAGAGACTTTGCAAAACTATTTTGGCTCTAAAGCCATTAGTCAATACAGAACAATTTAGATATGATAAGCGAAATTGAAGGAGAAATTAAAGTTTACCTGAAGGTATGTCATAACTGTCCCGACTAAGAGAACACTTTCAGTTTGGAGAGAGGCTGTCTGCTATATTATGAGACAGACTTGGATGAGACAGCTATTTTGAAAGCATGTAGAAAAGGCTGCTATCACAGAAATATTTAAAATACCAGGCACAAAGTTCTGCAGCATCAAATTCAGCAGCTGCCACAGATTTTAATGAGCTACAAAATGTGAATGTGCATAATGTGAAGGTATCTGACAGGCACCACAAGAGATAAACATATTTTTGCTGTGGCAAGACATCACACAATGCCAGTGTTGATGGTTCTGGAAGAAAAAATAAAAGAAAATGCCTCAAGAATGTCAGTACTGAAAAGTGTGCAGCTAGAAATGTGACATAAGGTTGACTAGTGTCAGGCTGCATTAAAGGGAATGTAAAACAACCAGTGAGCTCAAAGTATGAAGTACAGACAGTGATAGTTGTATACAGAAAATGGAAAATGGTACAGAATCTGGAAGAGATAAATGAATGCATCTAGAAGTGCATGAAGGACTGAAAAAATGGCAAATCATATGGGCCACTACAAAGGTAGCAGGGGTGATACTGAAATTGTACTAGATAATATTGTAGCATCGTCTATAATTTCTACTGATGTAAGAAATTGGTTATGAATAGATTACCAGAAAGTTAGAAATGAAGCCTTAGAACAGTGAAAAAATGGCCATTCAGGATAATACTACCGTAACAGTGAAGCATAGTAAAAAAAAATCTTATTAGAGTTATATATGTTTAATAGAGGAGGAACAGAATTGCTTGTGAGAAAATAAATACAGTAACATAAATTGAGTTGGTGCTGAATTAATATGCTAAATGTGCCATGATAAAATGGAAGTGACAGTGTCATGGCAGAAAATTTACCACTGTTGCCAGGCAATGCAAAACCAGTGTTTGAACAGGTCAGGGAAAGGCATAAATGGCAAAGTCAGAGCTGGAATGATATAACAGCTCATAATTTCACAGGTCACCACAGCATCATATACACTCATGTCAAAAGTGGAGATGCACCTACAGAGGATGGAAAGTACTGGAATGTTGTCCTAGATTAAATGGAGTAAGAAGACCACCAGCACCTTCAGTTTCTAACAGCATTGTAAATATTGCTATCTATGATGAATTCAGAGCATACCTCTCAACCTCTTAGATCAAGAAATCTGGACAAAGCCTTAAATAAAAATGGGACAAAGATCCAAAAACAGGGACAATTTTTAAATATTACTCTTACAAAATTAGAACGTTGATAGAATAACAGGTTTTGCATTGGCATGGGAGGGTGGCCTAATGGTTAAGGTGTTTGCCTTACAAACACAAAGTACAGGGTTTTAATCTCACAAGGGATAATTGTCTAGGCTTAAAATGGATCACAAGGGCAGTTAGCCTAATACTAATCTAATCTATGAACCTATGAATTTTCTGAAGAGTATGAAGTCTGAAACTCAAATGTCTGTCATTATTTTCTAACTTCAGTCTTTAATGATTTGCCACAAGTTTGCCAGAAAACCACAATTCTATGAAAAACAGACCAAAAATATGAGGCAAAAATCTGGACATTCTGCAAAAATCTGTACAGTTGAAAGATATGATTCAGAGTCATTACTAAGCCAGCATTGCATAATGTGCAGCATAGATTACCATGAACTGAGGATATCTTTGTATCTCTAATTAGAAAAAAACATGTTATAAAGGATGACTTAGCATAAGCCTCTCTACAGCTGGAAATAGAATAATTTTCCCAGCAGTTATTGACAACTGAAACACACAAAGACGTGCTTCAGTATAATAAGCTCATCTTCAGTGTAGCACCTGTGCCAACAGTTTGGTCAAAATACAGAACAAAGCACTCCAGGGAATCCCATGCGGACAGTGTTACCCTGACAGTGACCTCATAATATGAAGATGCTGAAGACAACTTAAAGAAATTATGGATGGTTCCAGATTGGCTGAAGAAATATGGACTTTTTTTTTTAAAGAAACATCTTTATTAAACCATCGCTTACTACATAGTCAATCATATATTCATATAAACAAAAACAAACCACATGGATACAATCCTAGTTGCAAGCATTTTACATCACAACCCATACTGACACACTCCCAGCTGCATATAAACGATACATGGGAATTGACACCAACAGAATTTATAGTCATTTAGAAGAAAACTCAATTATGGCATTAGAATAAAAGAGCAATAAACAAAAGTCATATGGAACAAAGGATCATTTGTTGTTAAACAAAGTAACAGTGGAGAACTGTAAGAAGGGGAGAATCTAAGTATGGTATGGATTGACTACAAAAAAGCATTTGATAGTATCCCATATTCATGGATAAAAGAGTGCTTAAAAATTTATAAGATACACCTTACACTGATTGACTACATTACAGTAACCATGAAACAGTGGTAGACCACTTTGCAATTTAGCCATGATAAAGGACAGATTTTTATCCCAGGGATAAAAATTCAAAGGGCAATATTCCAGGGTGACTCTTTGTCACCGTTGCTCTTCTGCCTTGCCATTAATCCATTAAGGTGTTTATTTAACAGCTTAGATCATGGCTACAATTTGGCTCCTAGAAAACAACATCTAATGACTTCTCATGTTCTCTTTGGCGATGATTTAAAACTGTATAGCTCATCAGATGAGGAACTGAAAACACAACTGCAGGTTGTCAAAACTTTTTCAGATGATATTGGAATATCATTTGGTCTTGATAAATTTGCAAAAGCAACCTTTAAAAAAAGGAAAACTGCAGCACCAGAAAAACATCAGTTTGGGACACGAATGTGATATAAAAGAACTTGAGCAAGAGGGAGTGCATAAATACTTGGGAATTGATGAAGGATCAAACATGAACAAATGCAAATAAAACTCAGTAAGGAGTATTTTAGAAGACTTAAATTAATCCTGGAAACAGCATTGACATCTAGGAACAAGATCAAAGCCATAAATCAATTTGCTTTTCCTGTCCTAACATAGTTTTGGAGTTATTGACTGGCCAAAAACAGTGTTGTATAGACTGGATATTAAAACAAGAAGGATGCTTCATGCTCACCAAATGATTTATAAAAATCAGTGTATACCAAGATTATATATTCCATGTACCGAAGGAGGGATGGGCCTCCTTGAAATTGATTACATGTATAGATCTGCAATCGTGGGACTCCACACACATCTACTGACCTCACAAGATCCAAATGTAGTGAAAGTTTTGAAACATGAGGAGAATAAATCTAAGATGATGGCTCTGCTTAACTTAGCAGATGATATCGATGTCAAGCAGGAATGGAAATCAAACCAGAAGTAGATAAAAACCAGGCAGCAACTGAATGTGCTAAAAAACAAAAGAAAGAATATAAGGTGAAGGACCAGATGAGAAGGCAAGAAATGTGGAAAAAACATAAATATAGTTGCAAGTATAGTAAACTTTTGGAAGAGCCTTATGTTGATCAAGAACAAACGCATGAATGGTTAAGGAGAGGTGAATTCACATCAGGAAATGAAAGGTTAATATTGGCAGCCCAAGACAGTGGGCTACATACATGCTGGTTTACTAAGTCCATTGAACATGTGGGAGAAACAGACAAATGTAGGTTTTGTAAAACCGGATTGGAAACAGTCACACACCTTGTTGCTGGATGAGATGCACTAATGGCAGAGGGACCGTATACTGGAAGGCATAATAACGTGGTGAGACTGTTACACTGGAGATTGTGCAAACATTATGGTATTGAAGTGGCTGAAAAACACTGGAAACATAAGCCACAAAGAATAAAGAAAATTATGAAGTTTATATCACATGGGATCACCCAATACCAACAGTTCAAAAGATGGATGCTAGAAAACCGGATATAGTGGTCCAAGAAAAGAAGACAAAAGTAGCATTGATCATTGAAATCGCCACACCTAGTGACTACAGTCTCTTGCGTACAGAGAGACACAAAGTCATAAAATACCTTCATCTGCAGGCAGAAAAGAGAGCCATGTGGAAGAAAGATACCCAGACAGTTGCAATAGTAGTAGGAGCAATTGGTCTTATAAAAAAGAATTTACAGTCGTATTTAGATATGTTATCAATTCATGTAATGCTGTACAAATTGCAGAAGGAGTCATTACTAGGCACATTGTGGGTGCTACGAAGAGCACTTTTGGCTGACATCAACAAGTGAAACAATATTAATTTCATGAACTGTAGTCGTACTTTGACTTAAGAATGGGGTCCATTCCCGTCATGGTATTAAAAACCCAAAAGACTTGGAGAAAGAAAAAACTGCAAACATTAATATCACTTATAATCTACCCAATCTTTCTCATGCAAACATTACATAGCTCATTTATGTCCTGCTGTCTTTTAAACATCATTCCTCCCTTGTATGTATTGTTCCCACAATTCCCATTTTTCCTATGTAGTTCACTCTTACCTTTTTCTAAATATCTCAATTCCAGTTGTTTTATCTCTGTTACTATATTCACTACTTCCAGTATAGTTGGTTTAGATTTTGATTTCCATTTTCTAGCAATTGCTTTTTTGGCAGCCACCATTATTAGACACAGCAAGGCTTTACCATGTCTAGGCAATTCCGATTCTGTATCATAGCTCAGAAAAATCATCTCCCTTGTCAGATCAACCTGCCCACCCAGCATTTCTGACAGTGCATCCCCCAGGGAATCCTTAAAGACCACCAACTCACTGCTCTCCCAGAAAATATGTTCCAAATTATCTCTTTCTTAATCTTCACACCTCCAACATTTACTGTCTGCCTGAGGAAAAATTATCTGGAGTTTACTTAGGGTATAACAATATCAATGTAAACATTTCCAAGCAAAAATCCTAAATCTTCTAAATTTTGTTGCATATTTGGGAGACATACATATATCTTCCCATTGTTTCTTTGTGCATTGCTTATCCAATCTCTCTTCCCAATCCTTTCTAGCCTCCTCTGATTGATTCTTATAGTTATCATGCAATATTTTATATGGTCTACGAATTATTCCTTTCTTAATGGCACCTTCTGTTCTAGATTCTATTAAAAACTCTATCAGTGCTGGTCTTTCATTTAGGACCCCCTATTTCTTGCTGTTTGCCTGTACTCTGATATCTATCCCTGATAGGGAAGATAATCTCTAACCTGCAGTCCAAATACATTTTGGCATCTTCCCATTTTATCATCTTTCCCTCTCTTGTTATTTTCTCCCAGTACTTTGGTTCCTTTGCCAGTTTTCTCCAATAAATTCCACCCCCTCTTGCCTATTGTCTGTATCCATAATTGCAGTCATCCCTATCTGCAGAGTCTCCTTTTTCCATTCTGGTGTTGGTCTAGTTCTTAGAATACTTTATGCTGCTTTATGGATATAATATTCTGTATGATTACTGTTATTCTCCTTAAAGGCCTGCATCCAAAAGTGCAGTCTCTCCTTGTTTCTTGAGCTCCCCCCATTTCATCATCATCCCTTTCCACTTTGAATTATAGTTTTCTGCTTCTGCTATGTATAGGAGTTTTTAACTGTGTCACTCTGAAGTACCCCTTCAAATTGGGTAATCCCAATCCCCCCTGTTTTACTGGAAGAATCAGCTTATCCACTTGACTCTTGCCGTCTTCCCCTCCCAGATAAAGTCCTTCAACTCCTTATTAATTGCTACCCACAACATCTCCTCTGGTTGATAAAAATATGCCTGACCTGTGTATAAGACTAAAGGGACTAAAAATATTTTAACTGCTTGTATCTTACTATCCATATCTATATAACAAAGCTTCCATTTTCTCAGTTTTTGTATTATCTTTTTAGTCTCTTCCCACATATCCTTAGCTGCCATACTGGAATCATTTTAATCCATACTACTAAATACTTCATTTTATCATGTCCTCATATTGAGGTAACAGAGACAGATGATAGTTATATGTAGAAAATTTGGCACATGGATTGCAGGTGTTCACAATGAAATCAGGACAGTGCTGAGGGCATCCCAGCCCCAGAATGTGTCAAAGCTATGTTTATGCTTATGGTTGGCAAGTTACTACCAAAAGCTTCTACCAGATATCTTGCAGTTTATATCTACTAAAGCATACCTGGAAACCGATAGGAGAAGCAAAAAGGCATTCTTAGTTATCAAGAAAATGATAATAATTGATGATGTTATTCTCTACTTTGATCCTTCCTTAGAGCTGATGTTCTGCCTAGTGAGAGATGGTTCACAAGTGGTTACCTTCATGAGAAGGTTGCTTAGAACCACACCTTTGTCTCAGTTCTTCTGGATGATTTTTCTCCTTTACTCTGACTTCTGGCAGAATCTGTATGAAAAAGTTCAGCAGTGATAGCATATAACTATGAGGCTATACATATAGGGACACAAATGGGTTGGATTGTACAGTTAGATTTATAAAGGCCCTGGTGGTCATTAGCCTATGCAACTGTGAATCTATGCGTGTTAGGCAATTTTCCTATGTGTGATAAAGATAGGCTTAAGCTTCAGGGTAGCTAAACTAACTTGTATCAACAGTATAAGGACAGCAGTTTTGAGTTTACTGTTAGTAAATGGTTTTCCATTTGTCGCTCAGTCTACAGCTTTGCTTGTTATGGAAATATTTGCAAAGAAGGGTAGGCAGTTCTTGGGGAAGAGCCAGGAAGATACTTTATGGTTGTTTTCTGATGATTTTATGTATGATTTTGATAGACTGGATGTGGCTCTCCAAGAGGTGGAATTATTTTGTAGAGTTTGGAGTAGTTTCAGGTCTGCAGTATATTTAAGCAAAAGCATTTCACTGAAAAGTGGGAAAGCCAGAGAAGTCTTGTCTGACTGTGAGCAGATAAAAGATATATATGAATAGTGACATAAATTAAAACTTGATTTTAGCCATCTTTTACCCTTAAGCCTTTCAAACACAATGCTATCCTGTTCGACATGTACCATGACTGCATTAAAACATAAGACAATTGCTTATAGAGGCATTCATATCCCTCACAGACTCTCAATGGTGACTTGTTACAGTACAGATGGGTAATACAGTAGTCTTTTTTAATGTATCACTATTCACCAATAATACCAGGCCACACTGCTACATGCTACATCTCACAGATTTCGTGGATTAAATTCTCACTCCTCCTGATGACCTGAATTGTTACAGCAGCACAGGTACAAAGTCAGCCAGTCTTGAGTCCCAGTTCCTGTCCCTCCTGCCCCTTCAGTCTTGTTCACTGTAGCTCAAACACAGTAACAAAAACCACCAAAAACATTTCTGTGGTTTTGATAAGCAGGAAAAACACGGAAAGATACAAAATCCATGTTATTTAATTGTGATTCTCTTCTTTGCTAAAACCTGTGACTCCATGGCTACTTATACAGCACTCTTCCACTTGTTTTCTTCAGTGCCAGGTACCATACCCATGGAGGCCACCAGTCAGTATTTTTTCACTAATATTCATGAGGACCAGGTGTGTTACCCATTTAGGCAGTCAGCTAATCACAGTGTATTTCCACTAGTCTTCCTGAATGCCAGATACCATACCCATGTAGGCTGTCAGCCTATCACAGTGTGTTTCCACTTGTTTTCCTGAGTGCCAGAAAACACACCCATTTAGGCTGTAAGTCAGTCACTGTGTAGATCTCACAGGACTGGATCTAATTTGAGAATAGTTTCATCTTGCAAGTCTGGACTGCATGACATCTGAATCATTGGCACTGGCTAAAAAAGTCATCAAAAATGAAGCTGTTTTTTTAATGGGACTGGGGAGTGACTTAGAATTACACTCTGGAGCTTAGGAGCTTGCTAACCTATAGTTGAATTCCATGTCAAATTAACTGACATCCAGGATATTTTCTATTCCACAGACACTTAATCCAAATAATATGATATACTAGTTAAAACTGTGGCCCAGATTCAATAAAGTGTACACTAAGTGTACACTTTTCTGAGTGAACAGACAACACAGACATAATGGACACCTTCTTCTTCCTGATTTTAGTTTTCCTACTGATATTCTTGCAGATTTAAATATTGACAAGGATTCATACAGGTTACCACAAAGTGTAGACTACATGTCCACATAGTGTAATCTTTCTGAGTGACTAGAAAGCACAAAAAATGTGATAAGAATTTTATTGAATACATATCGTGCATATTCAGTGTACATTTAGTGTACAGTTAGTGTAGGCTTTATTGAATCTGGCCCTGTGACTATCCTTTTTAAAATGGAACAAGAGGCAGTCCTAGTTAGACAAAGAATGTGAGTGTGACTAGATAAGTTCCAAGTGTCTTCATATAACCCTTGATCCTGAAATATCCTTTCAGTATGAGGGTAAAATAATTCACTTCAGACTAAGTGGTCTTGATTATCTTCTTCCAGAATTTTGTTGCTAGGTATGTAACATACTTCTTTTTCTTTTGGGTATATATCAAGTTCTACCTTGAATGTTGTTGTGTCTTTTGGCTTTTCCTGGTTAGGGGTCGCCACAGCGGAACTCCGGTCCACTAATGATTGATAGTTGATTTTTACATGCCGAGTTACCAGCCCTGATGCACAACCTTCAATGAAGGTACGCCCATTCATGCATGTCTCCACACAGAAGATGCTCTAGCTGAGAATCGAACCGGACAGCGTCTTATGTGAGGTGCTGCCCTTAAAATCCTCCTGAATTCTGTATCAAACACTGCACCTGGAATTTTTATCATTACCACCACCACTACTTAGTGCATAGCAGGCTTAGCCAGCTTTTGTTCAGGTATAGATTATACTGCCTCTGTGTGACTCACGTTGTTTTTATCCCCTTTATTCCTGTCTCCACCTGTCAGTCTTGTTGTTGTTGTATTTTGGCTTTTCCCGGTTAGGGATCGCCACAGCGGAACTCCGGTCCGCTAATGATCCACAGTAGATTTTCACAAACGCCAAGGTGCCAGGTCGAAGTTCAACCTTCAACGAAGGCAGCCTATTTACGCATGTCTTTTGAATGCCCACCCAACCGCGGGGAGAACATGCAGACTCCACACAGAAGGTACTCCCCGCACTCCAGCCGAGAATCGAATGGGAGAACCTCTTGCTGTGAGGCAACAATGCTACTGCTGCACCACCCCGGATGCTCTCCACCTGTCACTCTACATGATACTAATTAATTTAGGATTCTCTTCACATACTGTTTATCATACTAGTTGCCACTAATTATAATAACTGTGTGGGATCCTTTTTCCACCAGATAATCAGACTATGAAATATCTTTGCAGATCCTCTTTTCTCATCTGGTGATTCAGAGATCATCTGTTATCTCATACAGTAATTAATATCAATGGTGCTAAATATTACAGAAAACAATATTACATAAAACTACTGAACACCATGCATAACCCATTCAGAGCACTGGGAATTCCTGAAAAAAAAAACTCCAATTGCAATCCTTATGGAGAATTAAATATCCAAACACTGATTCAGGAAACTGTTCAATATCAAATGATCAAATATCAAATGAATATGCCCATGCTCTGACTATGTTATCAAAACAATTGGGAGCAAAACAAAACAAAGCCCATACTGGGATGTATCATACTGATAAATCTAGGTTCTAACTGCTCCACAACCATGTTTATACCCTCTGCAGTTAATTTAGATTATGACACAGTCATCTTTAACCTAAGAGTAAAATCAGCTGCTTTCATTTTCCTTTATATTATTTTATTGGTTATAATGTAGTGCAATAAACCCCCCTGACATGCACAGTAACAAACAGGGGCCATAGTCTAGCAAAGCCTGCCTACAGCCTAGTGCAGTGCCTGCAATATCCACCCACTGCTAGTAATACATATGATCTTAAAAACATGCCATTTGATGTAAACTAATTAAAAAAATACAGAATTTCTTGCTTTAGAATACTTGTTGCACTCTTCAGTCACCATATTAAGTAACACTGCAGCATTCTAGGTGTTAAGTTGCAGAAGTTTTAGCTCCTGCAGATTCTATGTTACTTTGTCACTGGAGTTACATTTTGCTTTAAATACTACTCCTATAAAGATGTAAAATTGATAGAATAACAGGTTTTGCATTAGCATACATTTTCTGAAAGATAGGAAGTGCCCATCAATATGTAATGACTTAAATTCACAGTGATTTGCCAGATAAAAAGTCATGAGACAAAAACCAGGACATTCTGAAAAATTCTGGACAGTTGAGAGATGTGTACACAGTACAGGATATTTGTGAGGATTGACAGTGTGTATATCAATAGCTCAATACCCACACACATCTCAGTCAAGTAGGGAATGCCCAAACCTGCACAAACTTGAATGGGGGTCAGGTGTTAGACTACACAGTAACCATTTTATTTGACGGATGTAGAATTTTGATCCAGGTGGATCACTTTCAGTTTCAACTTGGGGTTATAAATTTGAAACACATGGAACAACAACAATAGAGCTGGTTTCACAGTCATAGGACACATCAGTCAGGAAGAAATTACTGCATAGGTTCATGGGTTCATAGGTGAGTACTAGGCTAATGGCCCTGGAGCCTTTACAAGCCTAGCCCATAGAAGTGCCTTGGCCCGACATTAGTTCCCAATTGTCCCTATCAAGCAGAGCCACTGCAGTGATCCCCGGGGTGAACTTTCTATTTCCCATCCACTCATCAGGATTTCTCTTGAAGAAGGCAGTGAGGTGCTCTGCTTGACATGTATGGGAGCTCATTACTTCCTCTCTTTCACCCTCTTACATTTTTAATTCCTTATTCTTCCTTGACTACTTTTCTTTCCTTCTTACTCCTCCCTACCTTACCTCATTTCACTATACCTTGCCCACTACTATCTTCCTCTTCCACTTTTACTATCTCATCTGTATATTTTAAGTAGGTGACATGGAGCCAAATACCATTTATACAATATCTGTTACATTGTTTTCTCATAATAACATATAGCTACCCACTGTGTATGTATTTTACACAAATATCTGTCACAAGGTTTTATCATAATAAATTGCAGCTAACAGTATTATTTATTATTCATGTTGTGTGTGTGTGTGTGTGTGTGTGTGTGTGTGTGTGTGTGTGTGTGTGTGTGTGTGTGTGTGTGTGTGTGTGTGTGTGTGTGTGTGTGTGTGTGTGTGTGCGTGCGCAACTGAACCTGAAAACGGTCCATAGGGATCAGTATTCTACTACAGTCAATAAATAAAATAAAATAAAAGTATTATCATGGGTTATATAAATATTTTAATCAGCATTTGTTTTTCAGCCCAATAAATACAAAAGCCTATATGGTAATCCAAGACTCCCTATGTTTCTTGATCATAAGTCTTTTGTTACTGCAATTTGTCTGCTTATTCATATTGTTGCTGTTGTTTAAAAAAAATCAGAGTTATCAATAACTCATATCAGACCATACTTCAAGTAACAACTTATTAGCTATTGTATTAACTACATGAGGAGTAGTATATTCAGCAGTTCTGCATCCATTCACAAGATTACCTAAGCTGTTAGATGATTATTATTATTATTATTATTTTGCTCTTGAAACAACAGTCATTGGATCCTAATGAATTCCCTGCACCATCTTTAAAAGAAATTTAAAATAACTTGCTATGATCCAGTCCAATGCAGAATCCTTTCCCGTAATTTATTTAGTCTAAAAACAAATAAAAAGCAGTGACCTAACCAAGTTAATAATTTTTCCCAAACAGCTGCCAAACTTTAAAAGTTTGTAAGTTTGACTTTGGATATTTTTACCAACAAGTAAATATAATACAGTAGGGCACCCGTGGTGGTGCAGTGGTTAGCATTCCCACCTCACAACATGAGGTTCTCCAGTTCAATCCTCAGCTGAGGTGCCTTCTGTGCAGAGTCTGCATGTCCTCCCTCTAATCACAAGGGTTTCCTCCCAAAGACATTCTGTCAGTGGATTGGACACTCTAAATTGGCCCTAGGCATATGTGTGTGCCTTCTGTGGAAGGTTGGGCACCGGGCTGGCAATTTGACACCATAAAACTCCACAGCCAATCATGAGCAGACAGGTGATCTACTGTGGTAACCCCTAACTGGAAAAAGCCAGAAGAAGTGATCTTTGATGTTCATTTAATATAATTTTATTTGTAATAGATGTTTTATATGGTTGTAATTGGTTTAGAATGTTTTGTGACAGTGTGTCACACGACAAGAGATGTTTTATTTAAATTTGTGTTTGTGTATCAAACGTTTATTCTGACAAATGTCTTGAATTATTTGGATGAAAGTGCTTATAAATGTGTATCTTTACATTGTTTTTTATTTTACTTGTATATTTGCATAGTCTAGAAATGTTAAAAGGCTTGATTTAACATGCTGTTCCATAAGCTAGATGGTATAAGCTGATCTATAATACAACACAGAGTCTCACTAAACTAAGACTCAAAAGAATGTATAAGGTAACAACAAAACAGCAAAACAGTGGCCCCATGGTGCAGAGGGATAAGGCCCTTACTGCGCTCTAGATGACCCGTGTTCAGTTAGCAGCATGAGTGCTGGAGGGGCTACAAGACAAGAATGAGGGTGTGTGTCTGATGCTGGCTGTTCTATCCTGGGAGGAGGAAGGCATTCTAGGCTTACTGTGATAAGCAGTGTTAAGTGCTTGAGGAGCTCCATGTTGCATAAGCTGTATAGCCATTTAGTCAGAAGGTTGTGCATGCATGGAAGTACACATTCATCTCCCATTAAAGTGAAGGCTAAACTCTCACATACAAGCACACATCAGATTGTTGAAACCACATACACAACACCCACCTCACACAGCACACAACACACACATGGACTAACCTATGCTGTGGCACTTAAAGGCAAACTTCTTAAACAACAAAGATTGCCTAGACCACTCGTTGCAAAGCTATGCCTCAGCAAACCCAAAGATTCAGTAAAACAACACCTAACACCAGACATACTGTCACTCTCAGTGGAACCCCAAATACTAAGTCTGTAAGGCAAGCAAGCATATTTTCCATGACTCTCATCATTGGATACTCCATTGTAAGATATACTGAAGCCCCTCTTACCAGGCTGAACAAGGAGAAGATAACCGTTAGTTACTTATCTTGAGCCAAGCTCTGCCAAATCATACATGCACTCAAGTATCGGCATGATTCTACCATACTCCATGAAGGTTAGCCCTTTCGTTTCTTCCACTTTTTTGTAGGTGGAGGGATCTGGAGATTATTCATCCTAGCCCTGTTCACTATCTCATGTACCCTGGCTTCAGTCTGAATCACATGAGCATGTAAATATGCTGCGCTCTTGGAATGGAGTTCTTTGCTTCTTGAGCTCATCTTTTTGGGCAAGCAATTTACTGAATGGAATCCAGTAGCACACTGTGTTTGGCTTTAGTGCTCTTTATTTGTTGCAGGTCAGCCATTGTTGCATGCATCAGGTTAGTGATGGTGTCCAGTGCTGTCCTTATGGTCTGATCTCCTCAGAGATGTGTCCACCATTATAGTCTGTAGGACGTCTGGTATGTATGCCAGGATTCTGTGAATGCTGCCATTATAATACTGCCAATAGTAGGCTAGTATGCTTGTGCATGAAAACAACTGGCAAGTAGTTTAGAAGGCATTATTGATACTTGGTGTTATTTACTGAAGTGAGTTAGGACTAACTTGCTAATGCCTTGCATTCCATGCAACTACCTTTGCACCACTGAGTTTAAAGCTAGTTTTGCAGAATGGATTTTATAAACAGTCTTGTTTTGATACATACATAGTACAGCAGCATGTGCTGTATTGGATGGCAGTCAGGAAGAATCTGAGATGATATCTGGCCTAAGTTGTCTGGAATCACAGCAAATTTACCCTGTTTTTTTAGTCTGTCCATCTCAGTTGTGGTAAAGGTTAGGCGTCCTGATGCACTACGCATGATGGTTCTGTGATATGTGTCTCTATGGCACAAGATGTAAATGCCATGAGCTTCATGAAAAAGCACAGTGAAGCAGGGCTCAAGTCCAGTATAGAGTTAATTTTGTCACCCAATCTAGGGATCTAAACCTAGTCAGTGACTTAAACAGAACATGCTGGAGAGATGGATAGGCATTACAGAGATTACCCTTTCTTTGGAACAGGCTTCTTATTGACGTTAAACAAAGCCCTTCCCTAACCTTCTTGGATCTATGGATGGGGAATTGGAAATTCACACCTGAGATAGCATCTATGTCCCTTATGAACAGGGGCAAACTATAAAATACTCAAGGCATATATATAAACCTATGCCATCTTCTTGCCTCAGGGGCTAAATATTGGGTAAAATCGGGTTATACTGGCTAGGATTGTAAGGGCTGTTAAGCCTTTAGTTTAGTAATCTGTTATGAACCTATAAACCTATAAATGGCTTGTGATTCACCTCCCTAGACTACATAAAAAGAGACATTATGGAGCTTCATGCTATGTGTCTAATGCTTGTATGAAGCTAGCATTGAGTAGCATATTACCATCACCAAGAATGATGCTACAATATGAGCAAAAAAATGATTGATTTCTACAACTGGCTGTCTTTTTGGTGTCATTCTAAGGGGGTAAAAATTTGTCAGCTTGGGAGGACATGGTTAAAAGACCACATTGCCTTGTCAAGGATGATCTGCATCTTTCCCCTCTAGGCTTTCAAACACTCTCCAAAACATTATCCATTCCCATAGTGCCTTTTTTAGACAATGCCAAATTGACAAACTTACCGACATAGTAAAATCAACTCAATTGACCCTCATGGTATTACTGGTCAATGCCAGGAGCTTAAATAAAAAAAACAAAAAAAAAAACACTACACTCCCTCCAGGCCCTCCTCACACTCAAGAATATAGGCCTCTGTGCTGTTACTGAGACATGGTTTAAAGCTGCAGAGAGTAACCTGGCAGTGCAAGGTTTCAGTGCCTTCCACACTTTTAGACCAGTATTTGCACAGACAAAGGCTAAAGGTGAAGGTGTATCAATATCTATCAGTAACAAGTACACCTCTAGGGTGGTTCAACAGAAGGACATGCTGGAGTTCCTCCACATGTAGATCACCATAAACAAAATCACTTACTATATCCTAGCCAGCTATAGGTTACTGTTCATATCCCAAGGAGCTCACAATGCATACTTGGGCTTAATGGAGACACTGACCATCCAACCTAACACCTTAGTCATGGGAGACTTTAATTACCCTTCTATAGACTGGGAATCCTACACAGTCTGAAATACACAGTCACAGAGATTCCTGGACTTCCTGAATATAAACACCCTTGACCAAATAGTGAATACTCTCACTAGAGGCTCCAACATACTGGAACATTGTTCTCACTAATATGGGAGAACACTGCACCCCCGCCAAATGTCTCGTTCTCCCTAGTAGGGTCCAACCATCAAGCTGTTTCCTTCAGAATCAAAATCAACTCCATAATCCCATTAAGATCAGTAACAGTTAGGCAGTATTCCAAGGCAAATTACCTTTTAAGTGACTGTTTGTCAAAATTCAGTGCCCCTCCAAATCCCGAGAATAAAGTAGACTATGCTGAATTACTCTCAGAAACTATAAGCAACCATGTCAATGGCTGCTTAGAGGCTGCTGTACCTACTAAAAGTAAGCCAATGACTAGTTCCAGAAACAACTTGCCCTGGTGGCATCCCAAATTAAACAGTCTATACAACAAAAGGAAAACAACTGTGACAAAAATCTGGAAGGGTAATTCCTATAAAGATAAAAACTATCTTGTCAAACTAAATAGGCAACTAAGAGGGCTAATTAGGTCAAGCAAAATTAGGTCAAGCAAAGTCAGCTTTGAGGTTAAGACAGCCTCCCAGGTGAAAGATAACCATTGGGCCTTCTTCAGCTATGTCAGAATCCTCAAGGGCAGCACACAGCAGTGTGCTGAACTGGTGATTAATACTGCAACACTCACTGAACCTGTTGATATAGTGAACCTGTTAACGAACAAATTCAGTTCCAGCTTTACCCCTTTCTCACTCCAATATCCTCCCAAAAATGCCGTCAAACATAACCCCTTTAATTATAACTATGGAGCACATACCGGCTGCCCTTGCTAAAGCCAAGAACACCAATGTGCCCTGATAACATCTAGGGATGCCTCTGGAACAGTCTAAAATATGACTTATCAGGACCCCTGCAGTCATTATTTAACTACAGTCTTAAAATAGGTTTTGTGCCACATGAATGGAGGATTGTGACAGTCATCCCCCTTCATAAGGGAGGGCCTCCAGTAGATCCTGGAAACTACAGACCTATTAATCTGATTAGTCTTATTTGTACAGCCATGGAAAGAATTTTTAGGGAAATTATCAACAAGGAGATACGAGATCTCCATACACTGAATCCATTCCAGTTTGGCTTTGTCATAGGAAAGTCATGCTTACTGAATCTGGTGGACTTCTTCGAAAAGATCACTAAAGCAGTGGACGAGGGATAAATGATGCATACTGCTGACCTAGATCTGGATAAAGTATTTGATGTCAAAAATCTTATGGAACAAGGTATAAACCCTTTATAACACACTGGATAGTTAGCTGACTCAGTGACAGGACCCAGGATGTTAGAACTGGTGAGGCCACCTCCACAAAGAAGCCAGTCACCAGTGGAATTCCTGAGGGGTCTGTGGTAGGCCCATTCCTATCTGGCATTTACTTCTCAGTTATAAAAGTCAAAGGCCTCTGGCAAACAAAGTTCGTAGGTGATTGTAAACTGGGAGCAGTCACTGAATCCCGCCAAGGCAGGTACACCCTTCAGGAAGATCTAACAGAGACAAAAGCTTGATGCCAAAGCCAAGGCTTAAAACTCAATACTAAGAAATGCATTATAGTGCCTTTTGGAAAGATGGCCACCCCAGGTAACTGTGCCATCAATAAAATATCCCTAAAAGTTGGAACTCATGTAGATAGTAACCTAGTTTTTGATCAAAATGTGTCCAAGGCAGTAAGAAAATTCTACTGTGTTGCTCAACTTATAAGCAAGACAGGTCATCACACCACTATACTTGGCCCTCATCAGACCCATCATAGAGTACAATGCCCTGTTCAGTATGTACCTGACCAGACAAATGCAGCAACTGGAACGGCCACAAAGGTTCCATACAAAAAGGATACAGAAAGTAAACACAGTGTCCTACGCTGATCGCCTCAAAGCCCCATTTCTTTACTTAATATCATGCAGACTTCTGAGAGGTGATTCTTGCCTAGCATATGAGACATCCCTGGACCCTGTTTTGGTGAACCTTTGGCTCATCTGCAAAACAAACACATCGCAACTATTAGAGTAAAAAAAACAAAAATGTACTTGCTACATAAATAGGGCATGTTGGAGAGACAGATATGTTTGTCAGAGAATTCCCATTCTCGCAAACAAGCTCCCCATTCATGTGAAGCACAGTTTTTCCCTATTCCTATTTAAGTGCAAGTTGGACCAATATATGGGTAATCAGAAATTCACCCCTGGTTTGGTGCCTATGCTTCTGATGGACAGAGGCAGAAGGCAGATTACCCCCTATATAAATCAAACATGTGGATCACAATTGGGTTGCATGGCTAGGCTTATAAGGAACCTAGTGGTCGTTAGCCTAGTATACATCTATGAATCAATGAACCAAAGACAAGCATTTGCAGAGACTACAAGGCTGCCACAGGGTTGGTGAGAGTTAGGGCACATTCCCCATCAGCAATATGATGCTGCACTGGCATCCTCATTCTCCTCACCTGCCACAGGCATGGGTCAGGTGGAAACTGGAAGAGACTAAGGCAGGTCTCCTAGACCCAGTGAATGAGGACAGTAGCTGATGGAGATGGTGGCCAGCTGTGGGGAGAAAAAACAAGAATGCATGTGGATAATATTGTAAACTGCTTTTCGCACAGAGCTGAGCTCCTCAATATTAAGGCTTCTTTCCATACCCCACTTTAAGAATATAGTAACTCTGAGATTGAACATTCAGAAAATACATTTAAACAAGTTTACTTCTACTCTTTATTGTGAATTTCCCAGCCTCAGAGTCAGTATAAAACATACAAAGCACAATGTATCCCAAACTAGAAGCCAATGCAATGAATGAGCAACAATGCAATACTTCAGCAAAGTATATACGACACTTGAATGGGAGATATCCAAAAATGATGACTTTACCATGCTGCAATAGGTATCATGGTCCCACGATATGTGACATGTCCTGAAGTGGATTATGTGTTCACAAGGTGTGGCATAATGCGAACATGCAGGGATCACTCAGTAGACTATGCTATGAAAGGTCACATGACCTGGGATCACCAGTATCCTGGTTATGTGTTTGGCACAAAGCACATTCCCCTGCTGAACAAAGCACTGCATAAATGCTACACTGGCACAGCTGGGAACCCCTATAAAAAAGTCTAACATATTTTATTTTATAAACAATAAGGAAATGACATAACAGGACAGTGAGCAAGAAGAGCAATACAAGAAAGACAGAGGAAAGGAAAGGGCAGTATGGAGTGAAGAAGAAGTGTACTTTTTGAGACACAGTTACCCTTTTATGTGCTAACACCAAAGGGGAACCACAAGCCAGCTGACACAGAGTGTCGGGGCAGTATGTGACAGAAAAATGTCAAAGAAGCTGAAAAGTAAGGTGGACAAAACAGTGGTGTAAACAGTACTACTTTCACCTGAGTGGTGAAAGCAGAGAAGTTGAGGGAGCTAGAGTTGATGGAGATAAAGTGGCTGAGATGGCTTGTAGGATGCATATTGTGGGACAAATAAAGAAATGAGAATGACCTTAGAGCTGAAGGGCAAGTAGCTCCAATTGCAGATAAAATCAAAAAGAATAGATTTCTGTGGTTTGGGTACCTCAGCAAAAAGCAGAAGACAATCTGTAGTAGAAGATTTAGAAGAAACGGGAAGATGGCAAGAAAAAATGCGGGCATCAAGAAAATAGGTGGATGGACTGTATGAGAGAAGACTTGCAAAAGTCCAATCCAGCCATTGAAGAAGGTAGGAAAGTGGTACTGAATCGAGAAAGATGGTGACAGTTGATGCAATACTTCAGCATCATGTAGAAAATGGGGAAAAAGGTCATTGATAATGATAGTGATGATGATGGTGATAACAAAAAGAGGCCAAAATGAGGACAGACAGACAGATGGTAACAGCTGGTGATAGGGAGGAAAGTACAACAGAAAGAGGAAGGCAAGTGAAGCACAAGGAAAGGGAACAGCATGATGGGGGATAGGTTGGGATAAGGATAAAATATAGGGGAGCCGACAAAGTTGTCAGACACCTCTGTGGCATCATGAGTGGATCCATGATTAGTGGCCTGTTTATCAGTGCTGGTCAGCTATGTGAATCTATTAGTCAAATAAGGAGACTCTCCAGGGTGTCAATATTGGTACAAAGCTATTATTCCACCTCAGTCCTGACCAGCTTCTGCAATCCAAGAAGGTCACCCAGGACAAATCTTCTGTGCCGCTCTCCAATGAGCAGCTTATGGCACCCTCCAGACCTCCCACAGGAGAAGCAGCACTTGAGGCCACCAGAAAACCATCCAGGTCACTTTCCACAGGGTGACCTTTACCCTGTAGTAAGACTGGTCTGGGGATGTCTGTGGACCCAGTAGTTGATACTATAGGTACTGTACAGCATGACTGCTGCTGCATCATCCTTGCCTGCTTCATGGTTAAACCGGCAGAACAAACAAATAAAAAAAAAATAAAACAGTGGAAGTGGAAGAAAACTATTACAAACAAAAACAAGGATTAATTTGTACTTCTACAGTGTCAATCATGCTTCCAGCAAGTTGCAACCATAATGTTTAGCTTGCTGTAAGGGTTTGCAATTGGCAATGTGTAAAAGTTGCTAATCTGTCTCTGACTTGATAGTCTGTAAGCAGTATGATTTCCAGTACTGCTTACAGGTTTATAAGTCAAGGACAACTGGCAGATTGCACACTTCTCAGTGTTTATTTGCACACTTGTGAGCATTTCTGTGTATGTGCATGCATGTGTGTGTTTGTAAATGGCACTCATGTCAGAGAGAGAGAGTGTGTGTGCGTGTGTGCGTGTGTGTGTGTGTGCGTGTGTGCGTGTGTGTGTGTGTGTGTGTGTGTGTGTGTGTGTGTGTGTGTGTGTGTGTGTGTGTGTGTGTGTGGGTGTGTGTGTGTGTGTGGGTGTGTGTGTGTGTGTGTGTGTGTGTGTGTGTGTGTGTGTGTGTGTGTGTGTGTGTGTGTGTGTGTGTGTGTGTGTGTGTGTGTGTGTGTCTGTGTGTGTGTTTGAGTGTGTGTGCCCGGGTATGTTTCTCCATTGAACCACAACTGCCATTTATACCACTTAGACCTGGATTCCTCCACAATACACCTGGATTCCTCTACTACTGCCAGACCTGGCTAGGATTGTACAACTCAAACTCAGAGGACCTTGATTGTAGAATGGTACCTCACTCAGTCAATAGAGTTTCATAGTTCTTATCACTCAGAAAATACTGGCCCATCCTTTTCTTATTTGTTAATCAGAAAGACCCACTTTGAGGCAACCTAGGAGCACTATCTGGTTAAATGACTTGCTCAGATTCACACAGCAAATGGAAGTAGAAAAAACTCAGATCCTGCACCCTTACACACAGAAAGCAGCTCATTAAGAGCTTAAAGTCTTAGTCCTCTGCACTAACAGCCAGACTTCGGTTAACTTCTACATATTTGGTAAATCATTGAATATTACAGTCAGTTAATAATATCAGTCATTAGAGATTTATGGTTCTTGTTATTGAAAATGTATGCCAATGCAAAACATTTATTCTGTTAACTTTTTAAGTGAATTAGAGCAGCCTGTCTCTTATCTGCCTCTAATTTTACAGAATACATCTGATTTGATCCCATATTTATGCTCCATCCCATTAATTTCCTGGTAAAAATCTGAGGATTGCTGCCATTATCATAATGGTAGTCATTAACGTTTCATAGTTTGCATTGCTCAGAAAATACATGTCCATGCAGCACCTGTTTTTCTGTTAACTTTTTTAAGTGAATTAGAGCTGCCTGGTATATAAGGCTGTTAACAAACTGTAACTTGTAATCAAAAACACAGCGTTCGAATCCTTCCATAATCATCTCCCCCACTGTGTGATTTTGAGCAAGTTGTTTAGCTAGACAGTGTTCCTGGTCCACCACTCAAAACAGGGTCTATATTATATCATCAAACGCTTAAAAAAGCGAACGCTGATTGATCGACCTAATTTAAGCGAAAGCTTACAATTTCGAACTGTCAGATCAGCGATTTTTTTCCCAGGGAAAAAAATCGCTGATCCAAAACACATACACACAACACAAGCACACCAAACAAACAGAAATCCACACACATACACCTAAAATCTGATACCTAACCTTACACTAAACTATGCACGCACCACTAACTACCTACTTACCTTAACCCAAACCCTAACCCTAAGGTCCGTCACTATCACACACTCACCTCACCCGCTCCCTAATCCTAACTCACTTAAATCCACCCTAACCCTCATGTCTACTCAATCGCACACACACCTAACCCGAGCCCTAACTCACCTAAATCACTCTAATACTCACATCCACACAATCGCACACTTACCTGAATCCGACCGGTAACTTTCCACCATAACACTGAAAATACCAAAGCAACAGAAACGAACAACTGAATTCTTTCCCTAGGAAAAAATTTGAGTTTCTGCTGCTTCGATATTTTGCAGTTTCGCGAAAATAAGTTGGATCAATCAGCGTTCGCTTTTTTAAGCGTTCAATGATATAATATAGACCCTCAAAACAGACACTTTGTCCTGGGAATTTACCTGGTTAACTAATAGGTAAAATAAAATATTATTTAAAGTTTATCCCTTTTTTCAGGCTTTGTATCCTTCAGAAAATGCTTGCTAATCCAAATCTTCCTATTCTAGCATAATTTTATCTATAAAGGAGAAATCAGTGTATACCAAGATTGTATATTACGTGTTCCGAAGGAAGGATGGGCTACCTTGAAATTGATTATATGTATAGATCTGCAATCGTGGGACTCCACACATATCTGGTGACCTCACAAGACACAAACGTAGTAAAAGTTTTGAAACATGAGGAGAATAAATCTAAGATGACTTCATCCAGAAGAAGCTTATCGGCATCAAGCAGGAATGGAAATCAAACCAGAAATAGATAAAAATCAAGCAGCAACTGAATGTGCCAAAAAACAAAAGAAAGAATATAAGGTGAAGGATCAGATGAGAAGGCAAGAAATGTGCAAAAAGCATAAATATTGTTGCAAGTATAGAAAACTTCTGAAAGAACCTCATGTTGATCAGGAATGAACACAGGAATGCTTTAGGAGAGATGAATTCAAACCAAGAGAAGAAAGGTTAATATTGGCATCCCAAGATAGTGGGCTGTGTACACGTTGGTTTATAAAGTCCATTGAACATGTGGGAGAAACAGACAAATGTAGGTTTTGTAAAACCAAATTGGAAGCAGTTGCACACCACGTTGCTGGTTGCGACATACTAATTGCAGAAGTACTGTATACTGAAAGGCATAATAATGTGGCAAGACTGTTGGACTGGGGATTGTGCAAACATTATGGTACTGAAGTGGCCGAAAAAAACTGACAACATGAGCCACAAAGCATCATAGAAAATGAAGAAGTCTGCATCACATGGGATCATCCATTACCAACAGTTCAAAAGATAGATGCTAGAAAACCGGATATAGTGGTCCAAGAAAAGAAGGCAAGAGTAGCATTGATCATTGAAATTGTCACACCCAGTGACTACAGTGCCTTGCATACAGAGAGACACAAAGTAATAAAATATCAGGATCTGCAGGCAGAAATGAGAGCAATGTGGAAGAAAGATACCCAGACAGCTCCAACAGAAGTAGGAGCAACGGGTCTTATAAAAAAGAATTTACAATCGTATTTAGATGTGCTGCTAATACATGTAACTCCATATGACCTGCAGAAGGAGATATTACTGGGCACAATGCGGGTGCTGCAAAGAGAACTACTGGATGACATCAAAGATTGAAACAATACTAATTTCATGAACTTTAATTGTACTTTGACTTAGGAATGGGATTCATTCCTGTCATGGTATTAGAAACCCAAAAGACTTGGAGAAATTAAAAATAGAGAAATCCACAAAAGAATAGACTAAAAAAAACAAGGACCAAGAAACCAAGCAAATCCAGAAAAGAACAAACCAAGTACATCCTTCTTTGTTTTTAGATCTTGGTCCTTGTTTGTTTTTATAAAAAAGAAATATTTAAAATCTGTTCCTGAATTTAATTCTTCATCTCTGATTCTTGAGCTAAGAAGCTGAGAGGGCAGAGGGCTATTGTAACAGATTGAACTGTATAGTTCTGACAGGAGCAAGTTGATATATATTTCTGGACTAGTATTTATGAATTTATTAATTCCTCTTGAACTCAAGCAAATATCTGGAGTGTACAGTGTGTGTGTCCTGTCCAGTCCTGGTATCTGTCCCTAATCTATCTTCCCCACCCATGATTCCCCCTCCCCTGGTAATAGTTGAAGTGCAGCTATGTATTATGCCCCAGTGGTCTAGCATATCCCTTACCACCTGATCCCTATACTGTCACTGAGGCTGGTAAGGAACTTTAATCCTTGACTTATCTTGGAGTCCATTGGTTCCTCCTACCCTAGATCCCCATATGGCTGTTGATGCCAGTACAGCACTCTAAAAGTAATCCCCTAGTGTATCCCCCCCATAAGTAATCCCCATTGTGATGTCAGTGCCAGTACAGCACTTCAGTATATGATATCCCCGGTTTCTGGTGGTTCCTCCCACCCTCCACCCCCCAATTCCAGTGCTGCTATCATTCCTAGTACAGCAGTTTAATTAAAAGAACTTCCTGGTGGTCTAGTGTATTCCCCCATCCTCAATCTGCCATTAGTGCCAGTACAGCGCTTCTATTCAGAATAATCCCTGGTGATCTAGTCTACCCCCCCCCCAATTCTCATACTGCCATTGGCGCTGGTTCATAGGTTCATAGGTTCAAAGGTTCATAGGTAGGTACTAGGCTATTGGCCCGAGGGCATAAGTAAACCTAGCCAAGAGTGTCTTGGCTTTCGCCACCCATGTAGATTAAATTCCTGCCCCTCTATCGAGCAGAGCCACAGATGTGATCCCAGGGGTGAATTTCCTATTACCCATCCACCCATCAAGGTTTTTCTTGAAGAGTGCTAATGATGAGCTCTGCTTGATGTGGATGGGAATTTTGTTCCAGAGCATTGGAAGTCTCTGGGGCAAGAATCTATCCCTCCAGCATGTCCTATTTATTGATGTGGTGAGGTTTAGGTCCCTAGAGCGTGTAGCTTGGGGAGATTGGGATTTCTTTAAGTGGAGCATGTCCATCAATTCTTTTTTTGACATAGCTTTGTATGTCAGACAGAGATCTCCTTGGAGTAAGCGGTATGCGACCGAGTAGAGTTGGAGTTTCTTGAGCTGGTCAGCATAGGGCAACTGTTTGAGGCCAGCAATCCTCTTAGTGATGTACTTTTGGGGCCTCTCCAGTTGTTGTAGGTGTCTTGTGAGGTACATCCCAAATGGGGCATTGTACTCAATGAGGGGTCTGATAAGTGATGAGTAGAGGGGGACAATGACTTCCTTTTTTCTAGATGTGAACCCTTTTCTGATTAGGTGGGCCACGTAGAAAGATTTTCTGACCACTGTGGCAATGTGATTATCAAAAAAGAGGTTACTATCCACTTGGGTCCCAAAGTCTCTTATCACACTTTCTGTGTTAAGTAAACTTCCCCCTATTTGGTAATTCATGGGTACCGTGTTTTTACCAAAGGGGATGACAATGCACTTTTTGGCATTTAGCTTGAGGTCATGGTTTTGGCACCAGGTATCTGTCTCGGTGAGGCCCTTTTGCAGGATGTCTACATCGGCAGGGGAATCAATTATGGCAAACAGTTTGCAGTCATCTGTGAACTTGGTTAGCCATAGACCCTCAGTGTTTGCTTGCACTTCAGAGAAGTATATACCGAACAGGAGAGGTCCCAAGACTGAACCCTGGGGCACTCCACTTGTCACTGGTTTGGAATCGGATCTGGAGTCTGCAACTCTTACCGTGTGGGTTCTGTCCATGAGCCAGATGGCCACCCATCTCGTGATGTAAGGGTTTATGTTAAGGTTGGTTAGTTTATCTATGATTCCTGAATGGGGGATAGTACTGAAGGCTTTAGTAAGGTCCAGGTAGGCTATGTGGGCCACCTTGCCCTCATCTATGGCCTTGGTAACTGTTTCAAAGAAGTCTACCAGGTTTAGAAGACATGATCTACCCTTTACAAATCCGAATTGGGTAGCATCCAAAGTTTGGAGGTTACCAATGTCTTTGTTTATGAGTTCCATGATGATACACTCCATGACCTTGCAGACCAGGCTTGTCAGACTAATAGGTCAATAGTTCCTGGGGTCTGTGGTGGCTCCTCCTTTGTGGAGTGGGATAGCCGTTGCTGTGCACCATTCAGTGGGCACATAGCCTGTGGTGAAGCTGTGATTGAACATGGAGTTTAGGTGGGGTGCTAGTTCATTTTGGAGTCCGTGTAAGACGCAGCCTGGGATGTTGTCTGGTCCCATGGATGCTGAGTTTTTGGCTTTAGAGAGTGCCATTTTTACCTGCGTGTTTGTGATTAACGGGGCTCTACAATCATTTGGTATAGTTATAGGCCCTTTGGGGGGTGAGACGGGAGTAAAGGTAACACTGAACTTATCTGCCAAGATGTTGACAATATCAGTTGGCTCTGTATAATTTGTGCCATTCTGCTGTAGCTCAGAGCAGATCTGGGTGTTGCCATGGAGGTTCTTGACATAGCTAAAGAATACCTTTTGGTTGTCTTTGGAATCCATGGCAATTTTTCTTTCAAAATTTGCTTTGGAGGATTTTATGAGAGATCTTAGCTTCTTACTGAGGCCCATCAGGGCTTTTCCATTAAAAGTAACCCCTGGCGGTCTAGTGCTTTCCTCCTCTACTGATCCCTGTACCACAGTCGCGATATGTAGATGAATACAGCCTTCTGGCCCTATTTGGTACCACAACATAAGGAGCACAGTGTTGATCTACATGGCATAGTGATTCCTTGAATTGCTCAGCCATATCGATTCTTTCCTGGAAGCTGTTTGGTGAGACAGCACATGGCTAATTAGCATATACCTCTCCCATCAGAATGCCTCATTAACATTCAACACATCCATGGGTCCAGCCCTGCCTGGCACTATATGTCTTCCTGGTAGAAAACAGTGCAGCACTGTGTTATGGTGGCTGCTGAATCAGGAAAGGGAGCCACAGTGTGTAGAAGGAGCTGTACATGTCACCATATCTTAACAAATCTTGTTTTTTGCCTTTTGAATTCTTGCACCCTCAATAGGACTACTGTTTGACTATGAATTTCAGCATGTCTCTTATAGTTTAATTGGTTGCTGATGCATTTCTATTAAATGTGAGTTTCAAAGGAAGAGACATTTACTGTTTCTCATGTAAAGTCTTCTTTCAATGAGTGAGTGTGTGTTTTGTTTTATTTAGAAGATGGCCGAACATTTTTGCTGAAAATTTTGAAATTAACATTTTTGTATAATAATTGTAAAAGAAAAGAAGAAAATAGTATGTACACTGACAGGTTTTAATAGTATTTTATGGTAACTGGGGAGAAACAGTCAATTATTTTGATATTAGTATGGCTGGCAGAGGCCTAGTTTATTTCCCTGCATTAGGACCCTATTTGACTGCGATTAGTTTCTGTTGACTGCTACAGCAATGCCACATTATCACCTGTCCAGGTAGGTCAGGCAAGTCTGAATAATGCATGAGGGTATAGATATTTTTGATGACAGGGAAGACATAGTCAAAAATGTGTTCCAGGTATCTTGCAAAGATGTAATCCACCCAAACCAAAAAACAGTACGTTGTATGTAGTAATATTTCTGATTTCTGTCTGACTTGTGGAATGTTGAACAAAAGCTGTTGCAACATCTATTTTGTCTTTAATTATTTTGCTTTATTCATTGCACTGAAGAATGAATTTATTCAATGCACTGAAGAATGAATGAATTAATTAATTAATAGGCCAGGATTATATTTTTGCAGTGCCTTTTTTTACAGCCTCTGGCAACTGTGAAAAGGTTGACATTTGTCAGGTCAGTATAGTCTGCATTATTTGGCAGTGATTAGAACCATTTATACATATCTCTATATCTGTAACTTCTATGTTGCTTAGTATCTCCATATATTCAAGTTTGGAATGCAGTTAAGAACCACAGTTTCAATGATCAATTGACCTCTGCCTCTGCAAAATATCTAAGATGTCCGTACCCAATGTGTATAAAATGCAGCAAGTACACCTAAACAATCAATATTCCCCACAGAACCATCTACACTTCAGCATCCATTATGCTGTCACTGTTGCATTATACTTTGATACAGTCTTCTCTATGAGATCGGATTGTAAAGGATTTCTGCATTTAGTTAAAAGATGTTACTCTGTCTGTCAGTTAGCCCAAAGGACTAAATCTCTGACTTGATAATGAGTTGCTTCCTGTGCCAAGGATGCAGGATTTGAATCTTGCCACCTTCATTTACCTACTGTATAACCTTGATCAATTTACTTAACCAGACAGTGCGTTGGGTAATTGGGAATTTTGGCAAGGCTCCTTTATGGTCTCCTGGGCTGCATCTCTAGTAACTAATTATGAACTTGCTTTTGGGGTTTGATAGCCATTCTGTCTTGCATAGCTGATCTATTTCAGGAGATGTTATGACAACATCATCAGCACAGTGACTTTTTTTTAATCCAACAAAAGCCATTTATTCTTCAGGGAAAGCAGGCACTGCATTTGTTGATGAAGGACTGAAATGCAACGTTGTTTGCCAAGAGCACCATCTGCATTAGTAATAATTATTTTTAATGTGGAATTATTCAGATGACTTTTACTTCTGCAGAGATTGTGCATATTGACTTAGCATATGTTATCAGGTGGTTAAAATTGTAATGCTCTTCATAAATACTCCTGTTTAAACTGTGTTACACATGGCTAGGTCACAATTTACACAATTTCATGCAGTTCACCCATAGCTACAAATAAAGTGCATGTAATTTATTTCTTCATAACAATAAGGGCTGCACACTGTTGACAAAATGGCTATAACTGTCTGCTGGTGGGGTTTGGGGCTGTCTTGGTATTATCATCTGTTCATTTTTAAACAGTCGTTAATCTGACTTTGCAGGACTAGTGTGCATGTATGTGGGAATTAAACTGAAATACTTTACTATGGATTCTGTGTATTTGTATGAAACAAATTAAAAAATATGTTATTTTGGTTATTATTACGTCATCATTTTTTGACACCGGTGTCTCAGAAGAATGTACTCAACAAATTAACTATAATTGCTGGGTTTGGGGATGTCAGAGGATAAAGATGACTGGCACTGATGAGTTGCTAAAGTTAAACAGTCATTAGTCTGTCTTTGCAAGACAAGTGTGTATTTGTGTAAAGCAAATTGGAATACTTTACTGTGGTCTTTTCAATCACAATCAGAAACGTGATGTGTACACTGTCAATAAAATGGCTGTAATTAATAAGTATTGATATAGGTGAATTACAATTACAGCAGTTTGAATGACCTTGTATGGTTGAAGTGCTCTGAATTGGCTACATTTGTCACTATTTGTTAATAAATTTTGTTTCACTGTTTACTAGAAAATATTCAAAACATACTCTAACAAATGTTGCTTTATTAAAAAAAGAAATATAATTTAAAACAATCTGGAAGATGAATCCCAGAAAACAAATGCATTTTTGCATGGTCCTAAAAATGTGTGCACTGGTGCTATGGAGTGAAATAACCATGGCTCAAGGAACATATCTGTCATAGAATCCACTAACTTAAAAAACATAATTTCCTTGCTAGTTCTAATGCATTAGCAATAATCAACCACAACACCTTTGATGAAGCAAACAGACTAAAATAAAATTTAGAATAAGTTTCTCTGTTACTGAATCTATTCTTTTGATACCATCTAAAAGGTTAGTATGTTTGTCATTTGCTGTTAAAATCTTTAGTGGTACAGTATGAATCAGTATTCAGTACAGATCAACACCTCTACAATGATGAAAATGACATAATCTTTGATAATTATGTATGCCTAATGTATTCATAAAATCAATTTCTTGCTAGCCAGCTTTTTGATTGAAATAGTATTCCAGGAATTGTTCTTTTTTAATAAATTTATTCTGAGAATTTTTGCTGTTAACCTGAGGAATATTCTGGAAGTCACAGTTGATACAGTGGGTCGCACATCTGAGTTTTGCACTTTCTCATACCCTACATCAGCATGATTACTTAAGCAATTAACAAATTGTCACTTGCAAGTCACTGTTAAAAAAGATGGGCTATATTCCCTTAAATGGATAAACCATTCATGAAGGGTTTTTCTATATGTATAACACGTGGCTCCCTGTTCATTTAAAAAATAAAAGGTTTGTGCTATCTGTTGCTCACCTGAATGTAAATGTCTGTATTAAACTTGAGAATTTGTCATTGTAAGGCAAAGACTCTTGTCAGATTTCAAGTTGTAGGAGTCAATATTGGCTTTCTCAGAGGTCAGGTATGAAATAGTTGAAACAAAAGGGTTGACAGAAGTATAGGATACCTTTCTGATTATGCTTACCCTCTTATCAGACTGGAAGGCATTCATAATTTTTATGTCATAAAAATTAGTTTTAAACAGAATTATTCTCAAGTCTAGTATGTGATTCTCTGAAAGAATGAATTCTAAAAATGCAAAGGATAGCACATTCCAAATTTCCTGTTGCATTATTTCTCAACACACAATGTAAAAACCTGTTTATGTGCCTAAAGCTTGCCTTAGAGCAGATAGTCATGCAAACTCTTATGTTGTTTTTTTTCCTATGCAAAGATGTCATCTAAAGGAACTACCTAATATCCTTTCTGTTTATTATCCAGTAAATATTTGCCAGTCAGTCTGAAATCACTTACAGATGAGACATTTAGCTGCACTCACTGCTGACAAGTCAAATCCTCCTTCTGAACTCCAATTGAAATAAAAAAATCCATCTCTGTATGACTCTGCTCTTGATATAAGAGGAATTATCTTTTGTTCAAATAATGATAATCACACAACTTAATTCCACATTGTTTTCTCTGTTTCTCAGATGATGCCATTCATGTTATACATATCACTAACATTTTTTGCCTGCCATGTGGTGCAGTATTTCCATATATTCAAGTTCTGAATGCAATGAATGATCAACTGACTTCTGCTTCTGCAAAATATCTAATATGTCCATACTCAATCTACATAAACTGAAGCAAGCTCATATTCCCCATAGTTGCTGAAGTAAATTCATTAAGTAAGTTCATTGCTACAAGCCACAAAAAATGCAAACAAGCCTGACTGCATGCATATTAACTAGTCAAATGCATCAAACTTGCACTTTTTTCAGTTCTAGTACTACAGGTTCTGGGTGCCTGATTCCTCACATTGTGACACAGAATGAGGTAATGTTGTAGATACAAAAGGATTAGCCAAGACAGATGAAGTATAAACTGACTACAGATAAGCTCTATATGCTGGATGTATTTCAGTGCCACTCTAGTGAGATCAAGTCAAAGCACAGCAGTATAAACAGACATTAATACTGGCTAGTACATGAGAATATGGGCAAGTCATTATGATGTATGATAATTTTGCATTCCAGCATTTCAGAAATTATTTGGTTTAAATAGCTGCACACTGGCACCTGGCAAATGATAGCCGCCATCTTCTGCTTTCTGTTCCTGTCATTCCCTAGACCACATTGTAAAACTGAGTAAAGTTAACTTTTTCTACAGACTCATCCTCAAAGTTACACCAGACCATAATGATCAATATTAAGTGAAGTGAGACAAACGAATCAAAGCAGGCTGATAGAAATGGGTATGAAACAAATCAGCAAAGCCTGGGGGAGAAAAAAACATTCACCTGCATTATGACATGCAAGTCATATGTATCAGTAAAAAGGCGAGTAATACCGCAACTTCATGTTCTTGTTTAGTATGTATTGTAAGGAGGGGGGACAGCATCATTATAAGACACCGAACTACCCTCATAGCTTATGTGAAGCTTTTGCTTTTGAAAATTACACTATATCTTTTCACATGATCAACACAGGGAATCACAACTTTCACATTATCCCCACGGCTACCATTTCTCAATGAGCTCTTTTGAATAATTTGCCATTTTAGCTATTCAGTCTACTTGTAATGAGTGCAAAGAGACAGTTTTGCTTCACAAAATGACCAACTAATGGTGAAATCACAAATAAACGCACCCAATTTATGATCTCTTGCTGACCCATTTTAAATATGCTTCAATTAACCCACATGGGGTTTTATTATAGCATGGTTTCAAAATGAAGAAGAAAGACTTGCAGTTTGTTTAATTTTAATTTTAAAAACAGGTACTGTGACCAGTGGATTTCAAATCTCGGATGTAGCTGTATTATATGTCTTTTTCTATGTAAGAACTGTTTGAAGGTACACTTGATAATAAATTCATGTTATTAAGTGGTGCATTACAAAAAACTTCATGCCAACCTGCTAAAAAAGACAGAACAAGAAGAGAGAGGAGGACAGATATGAATAACAATTTCACCTTTTGAAAAGTTTTCTGGCATTGTTAATATTTTCTTAACGCAAAAGTACAAGTCAACAAAATGTTAGGTCAGGCATGTCAATGTCATCCAAAAGCAAGCAAAAATATCAGTGTATCTGACTTTTTTTTCCCTTTCATTCCTAAGACAACAAAGAAGAATTAAGTTTTTAAACATTCTTGACCATTTGCCAAATATACAGTCACTGAAGAAAGCAAGTCAGGGTGGTTCTGCATTGCTGGGCTTTAGATATATTTACTGGCAACACCCTGACATGTCAACTTTCTGCTTTTTAAATCAGTGTTACAGCACAGTCTGCTTCGTACCACATCTAAAAATAACAGGGAATACCACCTGTGTAGTAAGTTAAACTACAAGTCATGTATTTAATGCATAGCTAAAATTATTGAAATATTATGAACTATAACTAACTACAAATGATTGGCAGTATATTATTGATTAAAAATAAGTAAAAGGCAATTTGAACTTTTCACTACCTGGCACTTTGAGTTGGGTAAATATAGCTTGCCGATACAAAGAACTAGTTCACAGAAACTTGCTGCCTCACTGAATTTAAGAGAGAGGTACAAGCAGGTAGGTGTCCACAACTGGTGAGATGAAAAGATGTTGAGTCTTTTGGCTTATCCTGGTTAGGGGTCGCCACAGCGGAACTCCGGTCCGCTAATGTTTGGTAGTGGAGTTTTACGTGCCGAGTTACCAGCCCTGACCCACAACCTTCAACGAAGGTAAGCCCATTCACGCATGCCTCCACACAGAAGACGCTCTAGCTGAGAATCGAACCGCAGCACCACCATCGCAGGTGGTGAGATGAAAAGATAAAGAAAAGAATGGTGGGAAGCACTACATCGTAGGTATTAGCTAAGATACTTCCTAGATCAAGCAGACTTTTATTACCATTCCATTATCTAACACATTCACTCAGCTGTAAAGCCATTTTAATCACAGTTTTGTTCTGCTAATTTTGTGATGCTGTCTGTTGTGTGATTCGGTTCTAAAAAGCACATTCAGTAAAAATAAAAAAGTGGCAAAAGATAATAATACTAACATTCATTTTATGAAGTGATGATCAGTTCAGAAGAATTTAATATGCAATACTAATAGCATGGACTTGATTTTATTTTCACTTTGTTAAAAAAAGACATTTAAAATAATTTGTATCATGTCATCAAACTGTAGGCCAGATAGATACAAACTCTCTCTCTCACACACACACACACACACACACACACACACACACACACACACACACACACACACACACACACACACATGTGCATGCGCACACACACACACACACACACACACACACACACACACACACACACACACACACACATGTGCATGCGCACACACACACACACACACACACACACACACACACACACACACACACACACACACAACACCATGCACACCTATAGACAGTTTAAATGAAAATCACCCCACCATTCACACCTGTAGACAGTTTAAATGAAAATCAGTTCTTATACTGCATGTCTTTGAGATGTGGGAAGAAACCAGAACACCAGGCAGAAAGCTACACAGAGAATTCTGCACAGAAGACACTCCATCTAAGAACCAAACATGAAAGCCAAGTACTGAAAAGCGGCAGTATTAATTATTGTATCACTCTGCTGCCCTGGTGAAACCACTAAAAATTCCAGCCTTCAGAAGTCTAATTTCAAATAGTTCACTGCTTTTGGCTTCTTTTCATGCTTTAATGCTTTTCCCATTACTATTTAGTATACAGATTCCTAGATTGATGGCTATTCCAAGCCACCACCATCACTCCATGAATCTATTTCCCAGGAAAGCCATAACAGTCAATCCTGGGATAAATTTGTGAAAATTCATCCAATCATCTAAGTTATGTTTTACATAAGATAGTGAGGGTGGCACAGTGACACAGCAGGTAGCATTCTCACCTCAGACCAAGATGTTCCCTGGTTCAATTCTCAGCTGGAGTGCCTGTTGTATGGAGTCTGCATGTCCTTCCTGTGTTCACATGGATTTCCTCTGGGTGTTCTGGTTTCCTCCCATATTTCAAAGACATGCAGTAGGTGGACTAAACACTCTAAATTTGCCATTGGTATGAGTGTGTGGTGTGGTGGAACTACCATGACAGAGTTAGCCACCTGGCAGTGTAAACCTTGTCTCCAAATAATTACAACTGTTGAGGTAATACTCTGACCCCATATGCAAAAATGGGAACAATGGATTGTGGATGACGTGAGTTGCATTGCTTATCATACAGAAGAAATTTATTTCAGAGGTTCTGGGTTGTAAATATGTCTCTCCATCATATTTTGTTTATCTGTTAGTGAAGTTAGGTTTCCAGCTATAGTACAGGTACAACCATTGGACTCATGGGAATGCTGAAGGCCTAGGAAAACCAGGTCTCTAATGACATTATAAGAGTGACAGAGATCCCCTCTCAAAATTATATAAGACACTGAATAAATTAATATATTTTGTAGTTTCTCTTGATAAATCAGAGACATTAGGCTGTGATCTTTTTCATCAAGAACCTTTAGGGTGTTTCTAATTGTCTGATACGTTTAGTGAAATACATTCTCAAGGGAGTATTGCACTCAATAATTAGTCCGATCAATGCAGGGCTTAAGGGAGTGATTACTTCTTTAGACCTTAAGGATATTCCTTTCACAATTAGATGTGTTAAATAAAAGGATTTAGGATTTCCTGACAAGTATTGTTACATAATACTCAAAAGAGAGGGAATCATTAACCCAGGTTCCTAGGTCCCTTAAAAAAAATTCATTTTGTAGTGGTGTGTTGTCTATACAATATGAGGCTGGGAGGATGTTTATGAAAAGTGATGGCATACACCTTTTGGCATTTATTTTAAGCCCATGTTTAGTACACTAAGACTTTACTAGAGAGAGTTAACTCTGGAAGATTTGGGTGTCAGAGGGTGACTTAACAACCCCCCACCCCTCTGATTACAGTCACCTGCAGACTTTGTTAGCCAGAGGTCTTGATTCACTGCTTGGAGATCTGAGAAGTAAATACCAAAAAGGAGAAGTCCCAGCACAGAGCCTTGTGGGACACCACAGGTCACTTTCAGACCTTTTAATAAGGTGCCTGAAAATCACATGGTATGTGCTCTGTCTTTCAGACAGTTTACTATCCATCTTACCACATATGGGTCAATTTTTAAAACATTTAGCTTCTCTATGATACCACCATGTGGAATGGTGACTAAGGTGGTGGTCAGGTCAAAATATGCCATCTGTACTACATGGCCACTATCTACAGCCTCCATGACCTTTTTGAAGAAGTTTACCAGAGTCAATAGCTAGGATCTACACTTCAGAAAAAAAAATGTAAGGGTCAAGACTAATAATATTCATAATATTGTAGTTTATGAGGTTAGTTATAATATGGCCCATGGCTTTGCAGATGAAGCTTATAGGACTAATATGTTTGTAATTATATGAGTCAGTTGTAAGGTCACCCTTATGAAGGGGCATCACCTCTGTACCACACCATTCATCAAGGATAAAATGGTTAAACACGTTACAGAGTGAGACTGCAAAGTCACGTTTAACAATATTAATTAAGTAAACAGGTGTGCTGTCAGGACTCATGGAGGAAGTATTTTTGGCTTTGGTTTAAACTTTCAATAAATGATCTTTAGAGATAATTGGGAAATTAAGGGTTTTATGTATTTCAGAGCTTTGAATAGAAGACTTGGGAGAGAAGTTGGCACTAAATTCATTTGAAATGTACTAGCATTGTCTATTGGGTCAGAATAGGAGGTGTCTTATGGAATCAACTTCAAAACAATATAGGATATTGTTTCTCATTTTTCTAACATTGACTACAACACACAACCATAACATTCCCTGGGGTGTTGACACGTCAGCAATATTTTGGTAAATTTGTGGTAAGTTTGTCTAGGCTTAAAATGGCTTGTGGGTTGATATCCTAGTAACCACCATGAGTCTATTAATTATAATTCTGTTTGGCCTCATAGGCCAGACTAAGTTCATGGACTCCTTTACTGAACCTGTAATGTTTTTGATATTTTCCTGAGAAGAGTGGTTTTGGATATGTTATATAATTTAAAGAGTTTCTTTCTTTTGTTGAAAGTTTATTTATGGTAGTGAACCACAAGGGTGGTTTATTTTGAATTTTCTGTGATACTTCATTGTGGTTGTGACTAAGCTCTGTGCATTTTTTTTAATGGGTGTAGAATTTCTTAGTGAAGCTTGCTGCTCTCTCAAGGTCAGGGGTGGAGCAGTCATAAAGGAATATTGTTGATTCCTCATAGAGTAGGTTGTGGTTTGTATGTTTGCAGTCATATTAAGTGTGATTTGCTGTATGAGGCGTTTGGGAGTTTAAAGAAGAATATCACAAGTTTATGGTCAGGTCTCACAAGGTAAAGAGATACCAGAGGAGTAGTGCAAGAGGCGGCCATATTTATAAAAATCTGAAATGGAATGCTGTGTCTTCTTGAAGGTATGCTTACTAACTGCTCAAGGGAGCTTTTGTTAATAAAGTCTAAGAATTTTTTGTGTAGAATCTACACTGGAAGTACAGGTGTCTCCGTTTACTGAAAGGTAGTTAGCATCATCCTAAGTAATATATAATTAATAATATATATAACTGGTATCCATAGTGTGGCCAGAAAGTAGCCCAGGTTTGCCATCTGTCAGGAAATTTTTCTGACATTCTGGAAAACAGGGTCTGTGTCAGGGAATCCAGAAATCAGGATCTCTGTCAGGGAATTCAGTTATGGTGAGTAACTGAAAGGTATTTTGAGTCATTCTATTTTGAGTCATTCTGAGAGCTAACACATTTCTGAAGTATGTTTTCCAAAAAATGTTTTCTGTTTCATTTGGATTTACTTTCCACATTCAAATGCAGTGTAAAAACAATGTAAATAAGATCAAAAAGTTGGCTGTAATTTCTTTCACTTTTTATGACAGGTGAACATCAGAATTATACACAATAAGTAGTTATATTTGGTAGTCTGGCAGGATGCCTGGGAAAGAAGCACATCATTGGTGCAGTGGCATAGTGATTGATTTTGCCATCTCACAGCTCTTATCTTCCTGTCTATCCTAACTTGCTGTTTAATCTAAATGCAAGAATAGCAAATCAAACTAAAAGAGCAATTAACCATCCTCCAGCAGAGCTCATCCAACAGCAGAAACTATATGCTGAATCCTAAGCTCTTAGTTTATCTGGCTGATACTTAGAAATCAAACCTACTTGCCAACCACAATCCAAAAGGTTTTAACCTACCTTTATTAATTATTTTCCTTATTGTTTATTTCTATGTCTTCTACTCATACTTCCAGTAGGATTCTAGCCCACTCCCTTCCACCCTCACTTAGCTCGGGCTCCACTCTGCCATGCCCTACCCTACCCCAGATTCCCATTCACTCCTATTACACCTACATTTAAACCTATCTAGCTAATCATCAATAAGCTATAACTTCTCAGCACAAGCAATAACCACACCCACTGCTACTGTCTCAGACAGGTAATCTATCCCTTTCTACCCTCTATGTACACTAAGTCATATTATATAAACCACCTACATAGTTCAATGTTGTTGTTGTTGTTGTTGGTCTTTCGGCTTTTCCCGGTAATGGGTCACCACAGCGGAACTCTGGTCCGCTAATGATTGGCAGTAGATTTTTTACAAAACGCTGAGGTGCCAGCTCGACACCCAACCTTCAATGAAGGCACACCCATTTACGCACGCATGTCTTTCGAACGCTATCCAACTACAGGGAGGACATGCAGATTCCACACAGAAGACACTCCCAAGCCCAGCCGAGAATCGAATGGGAGAAACTCTTGCTGTGAGGTAACAACACTACTGCCGTACCACGGTGGCATAACCATACTAAATAACCCAGGTATTTTAATAACCATGAACTATCTATCACGTTTACTGAAATAATCCAGAGAACAACTTTTTCACACAGCTTCCATAACCATCCTCTTTCTACTAACACATATCACGATCCTAGGATCCCAAATGCATCCTCAAGACATCACTCCCACTAACTCTCACACATACCAAACCATTAACACTACACATTTTTTGACAATATCTCCAGAACTATTCTCACACTCAGTACTAAACAGTCACCCTTAAACTCATCAAAACTAGCAAGACATCACAATCCATCCACCTACATGCACTACTAAAATCTAAATACTACAACACGTCTATTTATTATAACTAAACTTATCTGAAGTAGTGACATCCATGCTAACCTTAGCCCACAAACTAGCACACCACAAAAAACATCCCCTCCATCCAACAGCAACACAACCCCACTCCCAGTCCATAATTCAAAATAAAATCAGTTGATCCTAAACATAAACTTTCAAAGTATGTGCAATAAAATCCAAGACCTCAACACATCCCTCACATACTATAATCCTGGGATAGTTAGAACAACAGAAACTTGGCTAAGGCCAGAAATAATTAATAATGAAATACTACTCCCAGGCTACAACATAAAATTTATTTAGGTCAACAAAAAGAGATGGTGGTGTTGCAATAATGTATAAGAACACCCTAGAACTAACCCAACATACCCAAAATGCCACATAATTTCAAAATCTAGAAATCCTCATTACCCACCTCAGACAGGTCTATATTAAATCAGCGAACACTGATTTATTGACTCTCTTTAAGTGAAAGCTGAAAATCCCGAACACTCAGAACAGCGATTTTTTTTCCCCAGGGAAAAAAAATCGCTGGGCCATTTTTGGGAGTTTGCTATTTCCTCTGCTGTGGTGCGATCTCAGAGTTGATATATTTAAGTAAGGGGGATGGGGGGGGCACACTCCTCTTCTCTGCCTACCCAAACATATAAAATAACCACACAACCCCAATGTTCCAAAAACAGGACGGGAGGGCGGGTAGCACGTTCACACTAAAATGTGATTCCTTACCCAGTTACACTTGCAAAAAACCTATTAATCCCCTCCCTACACTTACCTCATTTCCCCCCAGCCTACATTCCCATTTAACCCTTTCACCCCTGAAATAGCTTTCTTCCCCTACACACTTAAATCCCATTACTATTTCTCCTAATCCCAACCTGAAGATGTCACTGAACAAACTGGTTTGTTACAAAACTTAATTTGATCTCTAAATTTAGACAATGCCATGGTCTTTGTGAATTCATACTCACTGTTACTGTTTTCCATTTTCCCCAGAAAATCATGTAAGATTTTAAAATCTATAACATTTATTGGTAAAAGAAAGGAATTCAGAGAATCTGACATTTTAGACTAGGTCACTCATTCGATAAAACTTGAATTTCTACTGCCAATTTCCTTCTGCATTTAAAATCTGTTTTTATTTGCTTATAGAAGCACCAAAATCTACTTCTTATTTACTTGTATAAACCACAAAATGTATAAATAGAATAATTGTGCTGACTGGAAACTGGAGTAACAGACACCGGCATAAACTCATGGAAATTCAGCTAACTGAAAAATAACTTCTATATTTTAATAACTGTAAGCCAGTTGTCTTGTTCTCAATAAATAGTTTAGTGCAAACCAAATACAGATTCCAGTTCAGGCATCATGCTGTGATGTTCTCAAAAGCAAGGGTGTAGCAAGGCATACTCTTTGTACCCTAAAAAGTCCATTTTTGCTGAGCATGTTAGAAACGTTGGGGCTTCATCAAGCCATATTATGATTATAACCATCTAAATCAATGGTTCTAGTAACATGGCTTCCTTACAGATAGGACTGCAAATCTGAAAACAATACTTCTATTAGGGTTTGAATGAGTGCTAAACATGTTACGCACATTAAGTATGTGTGGGAGGGGGACAACAACCTGAGTGATGTGACAATTTTTAAATGCCACTTGGGTTGGGGGGAGCAACAATTAGCATTTCTGAGTACAAAATGTCTTTAACTGACTACACCTCTGCTCAAAAGCCACTGATTTTGCAAACAAAATTTTGCAGAACATCCCTAATGTTGCCTCAGTGTTTTGTCTGTTCCCTATAACATTTCTGATTTTTTTTGGTAAACCACTTAGGATTATTTATAGCTAAAAATTGGCCCTAGGCGTGAGTACGTGCGTGCATGTGTGTGCCTTCCATGGAAGGCTGGGCGCCGGGCTGGCAACTCGACACTGTAAAACTCCACTGCCAATCATGGACAAGGTGATCCACTGTGGTGACCCCTAACCGATTTTATTTTTATTTTACATCTTTTACCAGGGTAGTACACTGATCACAGCTGACCATTTGCATGTACTGCCTAAGCAAAATAATTCAAAAAAAGGAGGAAGAAGAAAATGGAATAGATAGGCTGTAAGCTGTACCTATCAAAAGCAGAAAAGAAAATATCAGTAATGACAGACATTAGAGTTTCATACTTCTTGTTTGATTAATGCAAAGAGAATTTTTCTATTAACTTTTAAAGTGAAATACAGTAATACTTAAAAATTGTTCCTGATTCCCAGCTTTTGCCCCCTCCCCATTGTTTTTGACTTTGTCCCTGGTTCTTGGACAAAGAAGTTGAAAGTTGTGCATGATGACACGCATGCTGTTTGATATGCATTCTGCATATTATTTTCAGGCTACAAACTGAGCTATCTTCCCTTGCAACTGTGTGTGTCTTATTTTGAAAGTGAGTGCTGCCATCATTTCTACAACTCATTCTGAGTTATATCTGTTTGTGAGTGTGCACATGTGAGTATATATGCGCGTGTGTGTGTGTGTGTGTGTGTGTGTGTGTGTGTGTGTGTGTGTGTGTGTGTGTGTGTGTGTCTGTGTGTGTGTGTACATGTATGCATGTGTGCTGGCGTGTGTGTGTACATGCATGCATGAGTGCTGGTGTGTGTGTGTGTGTGTGTGTGTGTGTGTGTGTGTGTGTGTGTGTGTGTGTGTGTGTGTGTGTGTGTGTGTACATGTATGCATGCATGCTGGTGTGTGTGTGTGTGTGTGTGTGTGTGTGTGTGTGTGTGTGTGTGTGTGTGTGTGTGTGTGCGTGTATGTATGTATAATTGCTATGCTTGCTGTGTTTATTTAATTTATTTGGTAAGGGAGAGACTAACAATGAAAATTATGGGCCGGATTCACGAAACCTCCATGTAAGACTTAATATGTCTTACTCGGAGGCTGCAGTTGAACAGTATGACGTCAGCGTGCCATGAATATTCATGAGGGCATGCTGACTCATCCGTAACTCTTACACGGACTGAGTAGGCAAGCAGGGGGCATGTCCGACTGCCGAGCAGTCTAAAAGTCCACGCCCCTGCAAGGTTTTAAAAAGCATAATGTCAACAGACAAGAGCGAGTCCGCTCAAATGTACTTGCACCCAACACCACACTCCCTGATACTGTAAACCCCCATCAGAGTTATAAAATGGAAAATATTATTTTTTTTTTAAATCCACAATATAGCTGCCTGTATTTGCGCTTGTTTGCGCGGGTGTGCCCATTGCTTAACCACAGTTAGCAATTGTGAAATTGAAGAGCATATAAGAACTACTAATGCAAATTAATCCAAATAGCAATAGCATAATGGTAGAGCATATGCACAAAGAGAAGGCATTCACGGTTCAAGTCCCCTTCTTATTTATGTTTTAAATCAGTATATGAAATAATACCAGACAAACATGATTAAAATTTTATTAAAAGCAGTGACATGGCCAATGTATCAGTGAACAAAATATATATTTTGAAAAGACCCAGATGTATAATAACATGCCGTTAAGCAATGTTTTACACAGCTAAACACAGGTGCCCATACTTTAATAGCGCTATACCCATCTAAACAGAGGTGCCCATAGTTTAATAGCACTTTATCCAGCTAAACAGAGTTGCCCATAGTTTAATAGCACATCACCCAGCTAAACAGAGTTGCCCATAGTGTAATAGCACTTTACCCAGTGCAATAGAGTTGCCGAACATTTAAAAATGCTTTACCCAGCGCAATGTGTTTGCGCGGACATGTGTGCCGTGCCAACCAGGGCACCGTAGGGCACAGGGGAGCAACATAGAGCTAAGTTGATTAAATGCAGCCACACCCCCTAGCCTGTCTAGACAGTATTAAAATAAAAGAATGACAAGGTTTGAACCCAGGACCCTTTGCATCATAATCAAAGTACAGAACCACTAAGCCATGACAACACAGGAGAAACAGCCACTATTAACATTCATAAACTTAGGAATGGCAGTTTAACCATTACTAAGCAGGTCTGCAGTCAGCCGAGAATTTTACAAAATGGCCAATCACAAAAACGTGTGGGAAATGCAGCATATTTAAGCCCCACAGACGGGAATACATGCCATAACTAATTGTAGCACACATCTGCGGTCAGAATGTCTGGTGTTGGAGAGGGAGTGCGCTTCCGAGCACAGAGATGGGGCACTGAGGAGTCCAAATACATGGTTTGGCTCCTAGTCCACCATCACGAGGCAAGACTCCTGCAGGGCCAGTTCCAAGGGACGGAGTACAAGACAGAGGCTTGGAACCGGTTAGCTCGTGACCTCACCAGTGCCACAGGCATTCCCCGGACTGGTGAGCAGGTCCGTCACCACCATGCAGACCTGAAGAGACGAAAGGAGGACCACCTGAACCAGTGGATACAGAAGGCCCATGGGATGCGGGATGCCCCACAACTGAGTATGTAGCCATGGAATGCAGTATGTAAGGATTTAAAATGGAGTATGTATAATGGATAGGAATGTCTCATTATCCCTTCATTTACTTTACAGCTGCAGGTGATCGTGTTATGAATCAGTAAGCTTATGCTGATAGGCTGCTAAGGCTGCGCCGCCAGGCAGGTTAGTGATTATTCTGCATGTATTGTTATATATAATATGGGAGAGAGCATGAAAGAAAGTGTTGTAGTCCAATAATACAGCCATAAAATGGACTGAATAAGTCCTCTGCATGTACTGTCAGATAAAAACATTAGAGAGGCAGAAAAAGAGTGTAGTAACCCATTAAGAAAGGTAACAAATGTCTGGAATAATATCTCTGCAGGCACTGTCATATAAAATAATATGTGAGTGAGCCTGAAAAAGAGTGTGCTAACCTATTAATAAAGGTATAATATGTCGTGAATATGTCTGCCATACATACCGTTAAAACAAATAAAGGAGTGAGCCTGTGGAAAAGTGTGTAATGTCATTAATAAAGGTCTAAAACCCAGAGTGTGTCTGTTTCACTTAGTATGAAATTTTGCTGTATCCTTGCATTATACAGATAGTAATGTGTTAGAAAGTGCTGGCAACCCAGAGTTCTGCAGTCCCATCTAAAGTGGGTGATGGAAGTGCCAGTAGCTGTGAAGTAAATATACAGTCCTCAACAGTCAGTTACTGGCTGGCATACATAAGTAAATCTGGCACACGAGTAGCATGCTAATATGTTCCCCAGAAATGTAAGTGAGCTGCAATAAATGCAGGGTTCTGTACAATTAGAAGTGAAAATGTCATGTGAAAACATCCAGATATGTAGATAAAGAAATATAAATGCAACCATGAAATATGTAGCAGTAACATCTGCATCCTGGACAGTTAGTATGTGAGATATAGCCCAAGTATAGATTGAACTAGCCAAACCCACTACACAACCTAATGCATGGTGGCAAGTGTAATAATACATGTAGGGAATATACACCTGCAGTCACTAGGAATGTAGTGTAGAGTAAAAGTGTTTATAAGATGTTAATGGAGTTTTTTTCTGCACCCTACTGTTTGTGCATAAACCATGCAATTCCGCACCTCAGTGGGTATGTGTAATCTTAAATATTTGTCAGGATATATGTCCCATTGTTCCATAAATATTTGCACTCATGTTGATGCATGTTCCCTGTTCAAACACCACATTCATGGTGGTCTGTTGCTACCAATCATCCCTGCATGCGGTTGGAATAACCACTGTTGTTCAATATATGCATGTGTTATGTTTGCTGTTCAACTGTTGGAACTGTGGTGTGTTGGGTTAATGGGAATATTACTGCATGCTGTTACAACTAATCTGGAATGCTGTTGTTTATGTTGTAATGAAACACACCGAATCACAAAATGTATGGGAAGGCCGGTCCCAGCGGACCCACCTGTCCCTCCTTAGTTGGCGAGTGCACCTGGCACCAGTGGCTCTGGTGGCCAGCCTGGACTCCCCTCCTCCATTGGTCCTGTGCCACCTTTGGGTGGAAGTGCTGCAGGGGATGGGGCTAGTCCCCCCCGTGCAAGTGTGGGTGGAGAAGGGCCACCCATCACCCTTCGAAGGGTCCGGGCTGTGGTGCGTAGGGAGATCCAGCGTTCAGTCGCTGATCCCCTATGCCAGCTTGAGATGAGAGTGGTGCGTCTCATAGGTGAGCCTGCCTGTCCTACTCAGCCCCCAGCTCAGCCACCCCCGGGGCTGTGAAGGTGCAGTGGTGACTGCCCATGGGTGGGGATCTCAGTTCCACTGTTACCATCTGTGGACTCATGGGCTTGCGATTTCCAAACAACCTTCCCCGTCAATTGTGTTCATCCACCCCATGTGTCAAATTCCTCCCCTGTATGCGTCTTGTTTGTCTTGTCTGTTTACCTCCCCAACCTGCCTCCCCAAATATACCTACTTCCCCTGCATCACTTACCACTCTCACCTGAAAAAAAAAGGGCAATCTGTACCCGAAAAAAAATTACGCCCCATACATAGCTTCCCATTTTGCACACATGTCCATAGGACATGTACACAGATAATTCTAATTGGCAGTGCAACAAACTATGTTGTCCTCACCCCTCTCTCAGGGGTGGAAGGTCTCAAAACTCACTCCAAATTTTCAACATATGCACAGCTGTTGCTGTTAAAGAAATGGGCAGCTATGGGCCTTCTCTACACCCTTCCTGCACATCCCAAGCTTGTTTTCCTACTGTCTTTCATACTCTGTACCCCCTTTTTCACCACTTTCCTATCTCCCCATTTTCTTTTCTTTAAAAAAAATTAGCATGGGGGTTAGCGGGAGTAAGCACTTTTAAGCAGTAGTTAGTGGGGGTGCGTGAGTGTGAGCTTGTGTGTGCTTAGCTAAGCATCGCTAAGCGTTGCGCAAACCCACACAAACCCACTTACAACTGCTTAAAAGTGCCTTAGTCACTCTGTATGACAAGGCCCTTGTACTGCTCAGCAGCAAAATAAAAAAAGGGTCAGTCTCAAACCCGGGACCTTGGACTCACCAATCTGCATGAAGTACCACTACACCACAGCAGGTATACAATAACTTAGTGCTGAAAGCAATTTATCATGCATTACCATGAGTGAATGTAAAGGGAAAATAGGAATGGCATAACACAAATCCTGTTCTGTGGGCCTTAATCAGCAGGTGTTGTTGAATTGCATGACATGACTATGAAAAGAGAATCAGCCATGCCAGTAGGGAATAAGGTTACAGTAGCAGCTTACAAACCCCACACAGTATCAGGGCAGGATAAACACTGGCATATTTGCATAGGTCACAGGCCAGACCTCCCAACAGTGACTGCTCTACAGTGATGACCCTGATTTGTAAACAAATGTTAGCTGTGCCCCTCTGACTCCCTGTGAAATGTACTAACAGCAGGCAGAAAGGTGTTGAATCTCACTTAATAACAAATGTCAATAAGTGAGAGTAGACACCGCTTGCACATCAGAAAAGGTGTAGTAATAGAAATGCTCTAAATCACCCAAAGTCTGAACTGCAAAATGTCTGAACTGCAAAATGTCTATATGACAGGTGTATCCCAGTTATATGTACCTTTCCCTGAGGCTGTTCAAATATATACGTGAGAGTATCTGAGGCCTGGAAGAGTCAGAAACACACAGGCATATCAGCTTGTCTGCTGTTACACACTCTGCAAATAGCTGTAGAATGAATCCCACAAGCATGCCCTTATGTAGAAGTACAACACAGAAATAACAAAGGATGTAGCCATGTACTGCTAGCAACCACCTGTGACAATGCCATTGTTCAGGTGCTGAAAAGACTGCTGTGGTGCACAGTCAAAGAATACTAGGCTGACCTCTGTCTACCATCTGGATATGTCCACAGGTGGGAGCTACTCAGACAGACTACAAGCCTTCATAGACTTACAGGTACACAGCAACTCTGCATGTTCAGTAAGATAAACATCACACGATAATAAATAATGCACACTGCAGTTCTGCACCCCTACCCAAAGGTACTATATACCCGTGTAGTCAGGCACAACCAAATTGTTGGTAGGCATACACAGTACAGAAATATGTCCAGTCATCCTGAGCAGACTGTGCTAATGCCAACAAAAACCACAAACTGTTCAGATGTGAGTAACGTACTAATGACAGTATAGCAGTTCACAAACAGTGCATGTGCCTGATATTCATAATTGGTAGTACAATATACTTAGATGTCCTCACCACTCTCTCATGGGTGGAAGGTTTCAAATGTCCCACCTAATATATTGCATATGCACAGCTGTTGCTGGTAAAGAAATGGGCAGCTATGGACCTTCTCCACACCCATCCTGTACATCCCAAGCTAGTTTCCCTACTGTCTTCCCCTCTTTGAGCATCCTTTATCACCACATTCCTATCTCCCCATTTACTTTTCTGTCAAAGACATGAGCATGGGGGTTAGCGGGAGTGAGAACTTGTAAACAGTACTAAGCGGGTTTGCACCAGTGTGCACATGTGTGCGCCTAGCTTAGCATTGCTAAGATATGATAAGCTACGCCAAGCTTAGCTTACTATTGCTAACATTAAATAAGCTAAGCTAAGCTTAGCTTAGTATTGCTAAAATACAATAAGCTAAGCTAAGCGTTGCTTAGCATTGCTAAGCGTCGCGCAAACCCGCGCAAACCCGTTTACAACTGCTTAAAAGTGCCTTTGTCACTCTGTATGACAAGGCCCTTGTATTGCTCAGCAGCAAAATAGAATACCCTTGTCAGTCTCAAACCCCACACCTTGGACTCACCAGTCTGCATGATGTACCACTAAGCCACAGCAGATATACAATAACTTGGAGCTGAAAGAAATATAACATGCATTACAAGGAGTGCATGTAAAGGGAAAATAGGAAAGCCATAGGAATACATTGCAATAAAGAAATATGACATGCATTACAAGGAGTACATGTAAAGGGAAAATAGGAAAGCCATAGGAATGCATTGCAATAAATGAATATGACATGCATTACAAGGAGTGAATGTAAAGGGAAAATAAGAAAGCCATAGGAATACATTGCAATAAAGAAATATGACATGCATTACAAGGAGTGAATGTAAAGGGAAAATAGGAAAGCCATAGGAATACATTGCAATAAAGAAATATAACATGCATTACAAGGAGTGAATGTAAAGGGAAAATAGGAAAGCCATAGGAATATATTGCAATAACTACTGTTGTATGCCAGTTAATTCCCTAATTCCATAAGAAAGTACATACTCCCATGTATCCAGTGTCAGCATTAGGAGGTCTGAGTAAACTTACACACTGAGAAGAGTGTACTGGAAGAAGCAACAGTCAGGTTTCAGTACAACATGCATTTCACTGGCTACAACCCAGCTTCAGATAGAAGACATATACCAACCTTCTGACTGGCACAACAGTGTCCACAGCAAACAAGCATGGTCCCCACCTTGCAAAACTGAAAGGCATATGCCTACCTAACCTATCATTTTATAGCAGTGTCCCGAAATCACAATGAGAACTGCAATTACCACACAGTAGGCTGCATGCAATTACTAAATGGTGGGCACCAATTGGTGCAGAGGCCATCACATGCACATGTGCAGATACCCACACAAGCAGCCTGTACTTGCTGTTCACATATGCAATAACATCATTGCAGCAACTGAAGAGAGAGAGAGCAAGCGAGAGAGACAGACAGACAGACAAACAAACAAACAAACAGAGGGAGTTGGAGACCAACCCAATAAATAACAAACAGAGGCAGTTGGAGACACCAACCCAAAAAAAAAAAAAACAGAGGCGGTTGGAGACACCAACTACAACAAAAGAAAAACAACAAACAGAGGCAGTTGGAGACACCAACCAACCAAAACAATAAAAAAACAAACAGAGGCAGTGGAAGACACCAACCTAAACAAATAAAAAAAAACATCAACAGGTACAACAGACTGAGGTAAGAAATACAAAGGTAAGGTATGTAACACAGATGTATTTGCTGGCATCCGAATGATGTGTCTGAAGGGTACTCTACATTCTGTGAACACTCCTTATGTGGTAGCAGTCTGTATCTATATGTATATGCAGTTGTGCATAGGGCAAAGGACATACTGCAACTATTAGTGAAGGCTGGACATATATATATATATGTATTTGAAGGTTGCTACATGCACATATCTATGCAGGTTGTAGTGTGTGGCATTGAAAACAGCAAGCAGTGCAGGTATATGTCATGTGGTGGTTAAATGCTGTGGGACTAAGTTAGAGCCAATGAGGTCTGCTATGGCTATACGGCCTGAGGACAGCGAAATGCATTTGCACAACACTGTGCAATATTATTACATAATTGTATGTTTCACAACTGTTCCATAATTGATATTCCCACCATGAAAGGTGGGCAGTATATGTGCATATATGTGCATGCATATGTACAGCAGTGGCTGTTTACAAGTATGTGTGTATATATATATATATATATATATATATATATATATATATATATATATATATATATATACGTATATATACATATATATATATATGTGTGTGCGTGTGTGTGTGTGTATATATAATATATATATATATATATATATATATATATATATATATATATATAGATATATAGATATATACATATATACATACATAGATATATATAGATATATAGACATGTAGATATATAGATATATAGATATATATAGATATATATAGATATATACATATATAGATATATATAGAGATAAATAGATATATACAGATATATATGGATATCTATGGATATGTATAGATAAGTATATATATGTATATATATATATATATATATATATATAGATATGTATATATAGAGTGATATATAAATATATATGTATATAAATATTTATATATATATATATATATATATATATATATATATATATATATATATATATATATATAGTGAGAGAGGGAGACACAGGGTCAGACGTATTGCAACAGGTGCCTGGTGACCAAGGCATGGACTGATCACCAGTGTTGATACTGCAGTGCCATACCCCATTCCAAAACACTTTACCCACTAACTACCAGATAGGTGGTTGCCTGACTAACACTGAAGATGTCAGAAGGGAACATGGGATGCAGGTGGACAGTAGCCTCCCCTTTGATATTCACATTGCCACACTAGTCTTGTAATCTATCTACGTGGTACGTGTCTTCACAAACGATGTGTCATGTATGGAAATATAGGTCAGTGTTCCCCTGTACTCATCACAATGCCCCATGTGGTATGTACCTCACATGACAACTACAGCAAGTGGAAAGGCCACAGACATACCTCATAAATGGTAATACTGCCCTGAAACACATACCCTATGCAGACTGACTCACCTAACCACAGCTACAGTGCATTGCATACCGGCCCCCCAGAGGTTACCTCTGCCGAACATACAGAGGTATGCCACACCCATAGCAGTCAGACAACCACCATGTCACCACCTCACAATCCCACCGGGCTACACAGCCTAGGTCCCTAATCCCCGCAACCTCACTAAACAGCACATGCTGGAGGGATAGGCTCCTATTGGCAAATATGCCATACTCTGGAGTAAACCACCCAGCATGAACAAGCAAGGCTCCTCAGTAGCAGATGTCAGACATACCCCTGATGATTGTCTGGGGGATAGGTAACATGCCCTGGGAATCACCTCTGTGTATCCGGTTGACAGGAGGAAGTGAAATCTAATTACATGTGTGTCAAAGGCCAGGGTAACATATGGCTAAGCTGCTGTAGGCCCCAGGGACAATAGTGTATTTCCTACTTATGACACAATGCACACAGACATGTACACAGTGCAATACCTGCTATGTGAGGTGGAATGAGTGTGACAGTGAATGTGTGCAAGGTCTGTAACGGTGTGATAGCTAAGTGTGATGTTGTTTCTGTCATGGTCGTTTGTGTCCTAAATGTGAGGCCAGACAAAGATGTGTCAGTTATTGGGATGCAGACATAGTAGGATGGTATATGTTGTGATGTAGTTCCTTGTGTACGACTGTGGTGTCCCATCATAGGCTGAAGCAATACATGTATGCTCAGTAAGTGGTACTGCTGGTGATTCCAGCCAACATTTGAACTGTTGTACCACCTGAAGCTGTAGGCCTAAACAGCACAGTATGGTGTATGTTCACATTCCCTGGTAACACTGTCTTGTGTGTTTCCTGTAGTCTGCACAGATTACATTCCTTAGGCATAGGTATCTGTAAGTAGGGGCACACAGTACTGTAAGGTACACAGGAAATGCTCATCTGTGTCAGCATACATTTGTGTTGTATGAATGTCTGATGTGTGTGTAATGATGCCTGCACCATGTCCGCAATCACATGTGTGATGCAGGGTTTGCGTGTGTACCTAGCACCATGTATACTCTGTTACAGCAGTATGCCAGCTATATTAACAACTGTGCACATATGTTAGGTAGGGGTATGGCATCAACGACTAGGGTGAATTACTGGTTATACTGTAACTGTACTTCGCATTCATTGCAATGGATGACATATTTCTGCATGCATTAGCTTGATATGTACCCCCCCTGGCAAGGCTGTGCATTGGATCCCAAACAGTGAGCCAAGTACTGGTGTATACTGGTGTGTCATATGGAGTGTGGCAGGCACTGTCAGCCAGTCATGGGCTGAGCACTGATATGTGGTATTGAATGTGTGTATCCTCTGACAGACGAACAGATGCTATATATGGCAGTTAACTGATATCTGTACTGTATAATGTTAAGTGTGCCACATGACTTGCTCACACATATCGTTTACTTGTCTTCCAGGCTTATGGCTCATTACAGGAATCCCTGCTACACAGCCAGAGAGGAACAGGAAATCCACCACAGCCTGGTTCAGCACTATACCCTGCTATTTTCCAGGGCCAGCCAGCACCAGCAGGAGCGTACTGCACTGTGGCTAGAACTTGTTCGTCGGGTAAATGCCATAGGCATGCATAACCAGACATATGAGCAGGTACGCCATCACTGCAGTGATTTAATTAGACATGTCCGGCAGCATGCATCTGATATCCACAGACAACAGCTTGCCACAGGTGGTGGGATGGCCATACATCCCCCCTCACCAGAGTGGAGGAACTGCTGCTAAGTGTGGTGGCTCCTGGCCTACAGCAGCAACAACATCACACATGTGTCGTCATGGAGAACGGAGCCACCCAGCAAGGTGACATGGAGTGTGCAGGTAACATTCCCTAGCTGTAGACTACTGTTACCTGTATTGTTAGATTATGCATGTGTGAGATGTGTACTGTGTTTACAGTTGTGCTGCCTATTGTGTGCAATACTGATAATTTGAATAGTATCTGTACACCTATGCCTGTTGTTCTACTGTAGTTTAGCACACTCACAGTAGCAATGCCACAGTTGTGGCCACTGACAAACTATGTCATATTCTTGCAGGTCCTTCTGGTGTGACAGCAGGGCAAACGTTTCATGCTGGTGAGTGTGTTAACACTTTAAACTTGGTATTGAACTGTGCATGTCATAGGTGAGGTGTAGGCCATGTACATGTAACACACCTATGCATAATGCATGCTGTGCATGTTTGCTGTGAGACATGAAACATCTCAGTAATGTCAGTAGCTGCCTCAATCACATGCAATGCACAGAGCATCAGACACAAATGTGGCAACACTGTACTGCACATTGGATAGGCATAGTTGACACACATGTACACAACATAACACGTTTGTCATATGCAGTACACCTCAACATGCTACACATAGTGTAACCAGACACCCGCTGCCAGGTCACACTTCAGTATCCCACATGTCATCCACACACCACACATAATATATCTGAGGGGTAGGGGCCTAGCATGGGGCTGTGCAATACTCCTCAACACATAACACAGTCATGTTAGGCAATGCTCCCTATTGGGCACCTCACACACCCTTGTGCAACATGGCTGTGTAATTGTGAACATAGCCACGGCACTGTGGTTCAGGTACAGCATGCTGGGCGGTAGTCTAGTGCACTTTAGTGGCCTTGAGTGACCACATGATGCATGATGATGATGGCTAATGGTACTACACCCCATACTGTTACAATGGCCGTGTCCAGGATTGGTATCCCATCACGTATACATGCACCACTCATCCCGTATGTGTACATAGCATGCATGTGCTACACCTGTGTCCACAATTATCTGCCACAGACACAGACACTGCAATCAGACATGGAAATCCATTTGACACACAGATAACACATGCAGCCATGTTATGTATACCTGTGTGTGATGGTGCACAGGACATTGCAGAGCTTATAATACTTGCACAGAAATGTTGTGTCCTTGTACACATTGTGTTCCAGGGTGTAGGCAATCACTGAACATGTACACACATGCACCACAGCCATGTACACTGTCATTAACTATGGCTGTCTACACTCACACTGCATGGACTTGATCAACACTTATTCTGCATGCTGACTCGTGTGATGTGACTGTTTGCCTTGTGATACTGTCACCCACCTTCAACCAGTATTGAGTATGATTTGGATTCCTGTTGTGTGTGTGTATCTGCTGTAGTGAGGAGTGTGTATGTGTTCCTGTGTTCCTGTGTGCATGTGTTCCTCTGTGCATGTGTTCCTGTGTGCATGTGTGCATGTGTTCCTGTGTGCCTGTGTTCCTGTGTGCCTGTGTGCATGTGTTCATTTGTGCATATGTGCATGTGTTCCTGTGTGCATGTGTTCATGTGTGCATGTGTGCATGTGTGCATGTGTTCATGTGTGCATGTGTGCATTTGTTCATGTGTTCATGTGTGCATGTGTGCATGTGTTCATGTGCACATGAATTCATGTGTGCATGTGTTCATGTGTGCATGAATTCATGTGTGCATGTGTGCATGTGTTCATGTGTGCATGGGTTCATGTGTTCATGTTTGCATGTGTGCAAGTGTGCATGTGTGCATGTGTGCATGTGTTCATGTGTGCATGTGTGCATATGTGCACGTGTGCATGTGCAGACCATAATGTGTGTTTCCTGTCTTCCTCTCACAGGTGCTGAGGTAGGGGTTGGTGAAAGCAGCAGGTGACCTGAAGCCACTGCCACGGATAGTAGTGATGATGACACATGTATTTTGGCACAGGGAGATTTGACAGGGTCTGTCGTTGGTCCGCCAATCGACAGTACACAGCGTTCAACCCCATCTATGCGCACATTCATACTGCCATTACATCCCTCACCACCAATGGCCATAGGGGAGGGACAGCATACAGTTGGCATTGACCAGGAGAGTGTGGTACCCATGGCACATGCATCCCCTCACAGCAGCCATAGCCATAGACCCGGAATGGTACCACATAAGTGGAGGTCCAGGGGTTCTCGGGGGAGTACCACTGGACGTATTGCCCCTGGCAGGCATGCCCTCAAAGGTCTTACAATGACCACTATGTTCCGGGCTGTAATGCAGGCTCAGGCACGTATGGAACGGTACACCAGGCAGGGACTTAGGGTGCAGAGGGCACATTACACCACTATCAATGACAGCATCTGTGACCTTGCCGGTGCTACGTATGTACGGCGGACATACACCGAGGTCATTGATAGACGTTGGGGGGAGACAATAGATGCCCTCCACAACATGTCTTCCTCGAGCCAGGACCATGCGGGACGGTTGCGACACTGACGCGGATGCATGCCAGCAACAGCAACATCTGGCAGTGGTCGTGGACAGCCCACAGTTCACAGCCGCTCCCGTAGTGGCAGTACCAGCCCCAGCAATGCTGGGGCTGGCCTGTCCATTGTCCATCCCAGTAGACCACGTGCACGTGGCTCTGGCCAGTCCCAGCAGGGACATGGGTCCAGTCATCATACCTCTGCCTCTGATGACAGTACCCAGTCAGGGTTGGTACCCGATGCTGTCTGTAGCACCCCTGCCAGGCACAGGTACTGTGTCTGTGGCCGGAGACAGTGATCTGTACAGCCAAGCAGGTACAGTCTGTGGCTGTCCCACAAACCACCGTATATGGCAGCCACATGGTGGAGCTGTGTGCATGCAGACACACACACATTAACCAAATAACTAGGGCTCACACATACACACACACATTACATCAACATTGGCCCATGCTGTACTGTTGTCCCTCACACACACACACACACAAACACACACACACACACACACACACACACACACACACACACACACACACACACACAGACATGTTGATTGGATGGGTCAATGTCAGGCTCTGGCAAACAACAAAATGCCCTGTGCAAATGATGACACCTGTGCCGCCTCCTGTCATCTGCATTATTGACGGAGGGACAGGCTAACATGGTGCTGATGCACAGGGTGACACTATAGCAGTGTAGCAATAATAGCAGGTTGTCAACAAGGAAGTGTAACTCCATCCTTGTAGGTATATCTGAGCAGACATTATGCATCAAAGTTCTGATTGTCAATGTAGCATTGTTTACACCACTGTTATGTCTGAGTATGTATTATCCACCCATGTGCCACTTGGCTGATGTGTGATGTGTTGCCAGCATGTGTTAGTAAGTGGACAGTATGTGTGTGATGTGTGCAGTACAGGTTAGCTAGTGTACATCTGTGAACATGCATTGTGGACACATGGGACGTGTGGCATACCCTGCCGTACACATTGTTAGCATCTCATTGCATCTTTCAATGCCCAGTATGCATTCTACTACAGTTATGTAATAACATGGGTAGACGTGTGTATGACGTGGGTTGACACTATGCTGTGGGTGATACCGTTAATATCAGTCAATGATTTGCGGTCTGGTAGTATACACAACCTCAACAGCATGACTATAAGCAATCATTGGATGATGTCCTGACAAATGACACACAGTAGTAGGGAACCCAGTATCAATTGGATCCTTCCGGTGTTACACTATAACACTAACCAGTGGTGATGACCGCCACCCATTACTGTGACCACACCTGTGTGCCATATATTCCCCTTAGGTACATGCAGACACACTAGGGATGTGTCCATCCAAATCTGAGAATGCATGGATTGGCCTACAATGCATTCCCTGGATGGGACGCATATCCTACACAAGGGTATCATACAGACAGATACCTGTTGAGTGATACATGCTGTATAGCAGTATGCCGACTATGGCATAGTCATCCTCATGTACTAAACATACTATCCCGTCAGTACCACACATGTGGTAGCCCTCAACATGTATATCGGGTACCATTGTGTACATACAGACCCATGTTATGTCATGTGTCCCTTGGTATCCACATATCCATAGGTATTGTGGAGTCCCAAGGTGTATCACATAAGACATTAGAGGCTTGAATGCATATCCACAAGGCAGTCATACACCTATAAAGACTGTCCATTCTTGGGAGACTTTGTTGTGTATGACCATGTCTGACATATACCCCAGGCATATACCTTCACTCACACTACTCTTAAGTAACTGTCATAGGTGTGTGTGCCACAGATGACCTTGGCCACAGAACACGACAGTGGACGGCCGTGTCACATACATACATATGTGACCTAAGATCTGAGAAGCAGCGGCACAACCTGTCAATGGAAATAAATGTATTCATGTAGTATGCAGGCTTCACACCTATGTACTGATTGAGGGGACATGTACACATATATATTTGCCACGCAAATACCTGATGTCTGCAATGCACTTACTGTTGTCATCATACTATGTCATACCATAGTAAAAGCAAAACCCACACCGCATTGACCAACTGTGACACACACATACAGTCAGTATTTGTAGGATTCAAACCCCTACCTACCTATGTTATGATACTAGAAAGAGACACACTAACATGGCGTGCTATTTGATTTATTGGCTGGTTTTTCTTCTCCTGCAGTATTTGTTGGATGGTGACATCATCAGACTTTCCAAAGAGGAATGTACCTCTTTTAGTGTGTTTTCACAGTCTCAAAAAAGAGCACTCCTTTCAATGACAATTGCACACATACACACATCCCCCCACACACACTTACTGTTTGCAGGTTTCAAACCCCTACCTAATTATGTTCTCATACTAGAGAGTGCCCTATTAACACAGCGCACTATGTGTTTTACTGGCTGGTTTCCCTTCTCCTGCTGTATTTGTAGGATGGCGACATCATCAGACTTTCCAAAGAGGAATGTACCTCTTTCAGTGTGTTTTCACAGTCTCCAAATAGGGCACTTCTTTCAAAGACAATTGCACACATACACACATTCCTCTCCACACACACTCACTGTTTGCAGGATTCAAATCCCTTCCTATGTTATGATACTAGAGCATGATGCTTTAATACAGCACGCTATTTGCTTCACTGGCTGGTTTCCCTTCTCCTGCTGTATTTGTAGAATGGTGACATCATCAGACTTTTCAAAGAGGAATGTACCTCTTTCAGTGTGTTTTCACAGTCTCCAAAAAGGGCACTCCTTTTATAGACAATTGCACACATACACTTATTGCTTGCAGGACTCAAACCCCTACCTAACTATGTTATGATACTAGAGAAAGGCGCACTAACACGGCACGCTATTTGCTTTACTGGTTGGTTTTTCTTCTCCTGCAGTATTTGTAGGATGGTGACATCATCAGACTTTCCAAAGAGGAATGTACCTCTTTTAGTGTGTTTTCACACTCTCCAAAAAGGACACTCCTTTCAATGACAATTGCACACATACACACCGTTTGCAGGATTCAAACACCTACCTAACTATGTTATGATACTAGAGAGAGAGACGCACTAACACGGCATGCTATTTGCTTTACTGGCTGTTTTTTTTTCGCCTGCAGTATTTGTAGGATGGTGACATCATCAGAATTTCCAAATAGGAATTTACCTCCTTTACTGAGTTTTCCCAGTCTCCAAAAAGGGAGCACCTCTCAAAGGAAACTGCACACAAACACACACCCCCCACACACACAAACACAGTTTGCAGGATTCAAACCCCTACCCAACTATGTTTTGATACTGAAAAGAGACGCATTAACACGGCGTGCTATTTGCTTTACTGTCCGGTTTCTCTTCTCCTGTTGTATTTATAGGATGGTGACATCATCAGACTGGACATGGTGATATGTGTACACTTTGTTTTATGCCATTCCAGGAATGGACCATGTGGGTCAGCAGGTGTCAACAGCTTGAACATGACCTCAGTATCCTTACCTTGTGTGATCTATCTGTGGACACATTGACTTTCCGTCATATGTCAACACATATTTATGCACAGCTTCTTGGTTTTGTAGATACTACATGTGTCTGGGATGCTGATAAAGGGCTATTCAAAGTATATGTGACACATGTGTAGATGTGTTCATTGATGTATGTCCTGGGTGGCTGCCTTGCAAACAGTCTAGCATGTTTGGGAACCATGATCCGCACATGAACATACCACAGTTGGTAGGGTTGTGTGTGTGTCAGCTTCCAATAGCTCTGTTTATGACTGCAACCATGATGGACTCCATGACCTTGCAGATCAGACCTCATAGGTGTACTGGACTTGACTTCCCATGGTGTGTTGTACACCAACACTTGTGGGGAGTGCCATATGTAGCTGTGACACATTCAATGGTTCCACATCCTGTGTAGGGGGTGCGGCTCAGCTGACTGTTCAGGTGCATGATCTGTTTGTTCTGTAGTTTGTGCATGACACATATTGGGAATCAATGTATTCCACCTGCTGCCATGCTTTTGGCAGTGGGGGTAGCTGCTCATCCATTCTACATGTGATATCTCCTGGTATGATGATGTGGACTATCGTCAGTGGGGGATGGGTATGCACATATGGGCCTGTCTGTCATGATGTCGGCATTGACACTCAGGTACAGTTGGCCTTGACTCAGGACATATATGTGTGTACATTGATATTTATGACATAGCTGAAGGAGGTGTCATGATTTAATCTGGACTGCTTCTCAGCGCCTCTTTACAAAACACTAATGAACATGAGCACTAATCCCTGTTATACTCTTTTACACGCTTAACACCCTACTGATCCTTTGTGATCAGGCTACAGAGTATGTCATGATAATATCCTGGCATGTCCAGGGGTCGTTTTGTGTGTACTCTTCAGTCCAGCTGGTGGATATTGTGATATTGACACAATGTCACATCTGCCTCATAACAAACTCAGATATATGTGTGAGATGCACCTATATAGACATACAGGGAGCTGAACTCTCTCGACCCATGACTGGCACAGTCTATCAGGTGGTGAAGGTAACCACACACACCACATATCAGTCTCACATATCCTCTAGCAACAGCACTCAAACCACATTAGCACACATTGACATACGCGGATGCTGTAAATGTACTCTACCTAAGCAGCAGAGACCTCCAAAGCAGACACACACACACCTGCTACCCAACTACAATACCCACATATCACAAAGTTCACAATGTCAGTGTACCACACAGTCACTGCCCTTCGGGCTAAACAACACACCTAATACACTTGTAATAGGCGACACTTATGTTCAGACACACTGACGTACCACTCACCAGCCCTGTCAAGGGAATTGTCACTTTGGGCTGTCTGTTGGGTGCCAGAATCTGCCGCATAATACAGGCAGTCAGGTCACTCCAAAGCAAGTACAAGACTGGCACCATCATTGTCCATGCTGGTGTGTGTAACCTCAGACGTTACTCCCTGGACCACATGACATGATACATGGAGGTACACTCTGATCATGTAGCCCAGGCCAGTATGACCCTGACCTTGTCTAGCATCTTACACCCACCAATTATGATGTCACAGTATACGGACACACACAAATCACATTTAACAGTTGGCTAACAAATTTGTTTCATTCATAGGGGATACAGTGTCTGTCAGCATATGGTGACATGCTCAACATGCCACGTAGCTTCACTATGGACAGCTTGCACCTGTCACCCTTGGACTTTGGTATGCTGGCTAAGGCTCTTGCTACCACCAGAGTGCCTTTTTTAAGCAGGGCTCAGAAGACAAACCCACCTCCATAGACATTACAGGTTAAATGAAACTAAGGGTAATGCTGCTCAACAACAGTTGTGTTAACCTCATATTGTGGCCACTCAGGACTCTCCTCAGTATGGAGGAGAGCAATATCTGTGCACTGACAGACACCTGGTTCAGGCTCGCTTATGCACACCAGCACTACCAGGTTATGTTTCATATCATGCTGTCTGACAACAAGACTTGGAACAGACAACACAACTAGGGGGAGTATCCATATACATTACAGATACACACACCTCCAGGTTAGTAGCACTGCACAAAGCATCACAGACCATACACATACAACTACCATTGTGCAATACTGCCTTTCAGTTTGTTGCCTGCTACAGAACACACTCCCAAACTCAGGAACCACACTCGGCTTTTGTGGGAACTATGGAGAATATGAAGGTCTCCACAGACACCATTATATTGTGTGACTTCATATACACACATATTGACTGGGGATACTACTCAAGCCCCGACAACCTCACCCAACAGTCACTACAATTTGTGGACTCATATGCTTTGGCACAACCAGTCAGCACAGCCACAAGGGGCAATACATACTGGACCTGCTCATCACCAACATGGGGACTCTATGTTCCACACCAGTGATATACCCCTCATTGGTAAGGTCAGAACATGCATGTATCTCACAGAACATACATATACCCTCCAAACACCCATCCTGGGTAATCTTCGTGAACTTTTCATGAGCCAACATCTCACTTCACCAAAGCAGGGTGGTATCCTTCAGAGATCCTGAGACAGTAGCATATACAGCTCACACTGCTGCATCCTTTACATACACATTCTATGGACACCTAGTGGACTGCATGGATTGTGCTATCCCAAATAACAACAAGACCCACTACTACAATGGCAGGGGACCTGTCTGGTAGACCCCAGCCATTAATAAGCTGTACAATGTCAGGAGGATGCGACTACATGATAGAGCACAATCCCAGACTGGGAAGGCATCTGTGATCTGTACTAGCAGACAGCTACAATCACTCATGGACTTTTCTAAGGGCCGCTTCTACCAGACAATTGCACCTGACAAGTAGGACTATCACACGGCCTACTTCAGTTATGTCAGGAACCTGGGTGGACACTCACTGATATGCTGTGAGTTACTGCATACTGACTAAACCTACCCTGAACCCCCTGGCATTGCCTATATCCTGGCAAACAGGTTCAGTACAGATGTCTCCCACCCATCCCCCCTAAGGAGCAACTATCCATCCCAACAGAGTATAACCTCCCTGACATCACACAGTAACAGGTGAGTGTTGCCCTCCTCACAGCATACATCACAGTATCAATGTGACCAGATGGTGTCCCAGCCTGCATCATACACGAGCATCATGACAAACGCAACTCTCACATTACATCACTGTTCAATATTGGAGTTACCACAGGATATGTACCCAAGGAATGGCGTACTGCGACAGTGGTCCCACTCCACAGAGTTGGTGCCACAACGAACCACTGACAATATTGCCCTATAAGCCTATGTAGCCTGTTCTGTAAAGCTATGGAGCATATTGTCATAGGACTCCTACACATAGACATCAGGAACCTACAGACACTGTGTCCTACTCATTTCAGCATTGTTGTGGGCAGATCTTGCCTCTTGAACCTGTAGGTATTCTTTAAATGGCTAACAGGTCCATTGACATAGGGACAGCTGTCCACACAGCCTACCTGAACCTTGCAAAACCATTCAACACAATAACCCACTGGGCCATTATGCATAGGCTCACCAGCGTCAATTTGGACACATATCTCACACAATGGATTGATACCTAGATCAGGGATAGCACCCACATGGTCAGAATTGCAGGTGCCATGTCTGACTATACACCAGTTACACATGGCATCCCACACAGCTTGGTCCTGAGATCTCTCTTGTTCAGTATATATTTGTCTTGCATACAGGCTATCACAGGGGGAATATGACTGAACATGTTTGCACTTGACTGCAAACTGGGTGCCATGATCAACTCTCCAGCTGCCACATGCATACTCAATCAGGGTCTCACAGAGATGGATGACTGGTGCCTGAGCCATGGCCTACAGCTAAATGCCATTAGTTGCATAGTCATCCCCTTTGGGAGTAACAACATGCCCACACATTACCACATAGGTAGTACTCCATTACATACGGTAGGAGTTGTTAGGGGTTTTGGGGACATCACTTGTTCATACTGTCACCTTTAACATTCACGTTGCCAAAGTGGTTGGACACACCTTCTATGTGTGCCACCTTATCCCATATGGTTTCACATCTAGATCGAGTGAGGTCATTGTGCCCCTATACTCATCACATCCATGCTTGGTTACAATGCCACATTTGGGGTGTACCTTACATAACACCTGCAGCAACTGCACTGGCCACGGACGGTCCTCACCAAGCAGATCTAGGGACTCACACAGATGCCCTGTATAGTTCAGATGCAGTAACTCCAGCTCTACTCAGTTACTTACCACCTACTCAGATATGATGCGTGCCTGTTGTTTACAGCTATAACCAAACCAGAATTACTGGACATGCTCCACCTCAGGATATCCAACTCCCTTGGAGCTACACACGGCAGGGACTTATACCTCAGCACAGATGTTAATAGGACATTGTGGAGGGACAGATTCTTATCCCAGAGGCTCCACTCACTACAGAATGTAATCCCAGTTTCACATAGGCAGAGCCACCCACTGACCACCTACTGGAGACATCTTGATGACAGTATGGGTGATTGTATATTCACCCCTGGGATATCTTTTGTGTCCCTGCTAGACAGAGGCACACTAGCATAAACGTACATTGGCTATCTTGTGTGACCTACTATTCATACACACAGTGTAGTAATCTGACAGGGTTGCAAATGCCAGACACACTTTGGCTAGGCTTGTACATGCCCTAGGGCAGATAGCCTAGTATCGACCTCTGAACCTATGCTAGTATTCAAGATGCACAATGTTTACTGCTGATACTGTTTGCAGGTCTTTATCATCTTTGCTTTACCAGTTTCCATGAAGAACTTCAGTATCTGCAGAACATATTTGATTATGACAGGGTTCCACTATATTATAGATGTGTCTGTTGTCATATAACTGTGTGCACAGGGCAGATTGCTGTATAGTGACAGGTTCCTGGGTTAACACGTGCAACTGTCAGATATGCATGGCCCACTGCTATACTCAGACATGGCCTAAGTGTGTGAGCATGCCCAGTTCTGACATTCCATGTTTTGCTGCCTGACATTTGTCTCATTTATTCAAGTGTGTGAGCATGCCCAGTGTGACCCTTCAGTATGTTGCTATCTGAGGTCCACTACATTTGCTGATGTGTGCGAACATGACCAATATTAACATTTATACTGTGTGTGTTGGAAGTCAGGTTCTGTTCTCACTGCAGGACTCACCTTTGTGTCATAACTCAACAAGGATTATGCTGTGCCTGCAGGGTTTCCATGGAATACTTTGCATAGACTTATCAACATTCTGTCATACAGGAGGACCACTGCAATACTGTCATGGTTTAGTGGTTCAGTACTTTGGCTATAGAGCACAGTATTCTGGATTGAGGCCCATCACTGCTTTATCTTTTCATACTGAGCAGACCAGACTGCTTAAGGGCCTGTTAAGCAAATATGAGCATGTTGGCTTTTGTTCAGCTATGCCCTACTTAGACCAGGCTTGTCCGACATTGCTCAATATTCACCAACATTGCTGGACGTTGCCCAATATTACTGAACATTGACCACAGTTGTGCTAGTTGGTGTGTGCAATTTTGTTTGCATATACTACATGGTGGCAATTGCTGTTTAGCACTGCTTTATATTGCATAACACATGGCATTCATGCCTTAGGTGGTGCTGCAGGGCTGCCTATGTCGGATGCACATACTACACTCCTTGCACATGTTTGGAAGCAGGTAGTGTCAACTTAGGCATCCCTTTTACTTTATGTGCGAGTCGGAGAGAGGGTATCATTTCCAGAGTTCCTACTGTGCCAGTGTATGCGCTATGCGTTGCCTCTTTGCCAAGGCCAAAGCATACTGGGCACACCTCCTTCTGCCTACTGGGGCAGGCTCAGGTTGTTCCTCCTCTGAGTCATGCTCTGCCTGTGACGGCCTTGGCAATGGTGGGGGGCTGTTTGGCCCAGGCCTATGCTGGTCCTGCTGCAGCTGTTTTCGCAGGATCATATTATGTAGCATAGCACATACCATGACAATTTGGGTACATGTAGTTGGTGAGTACTGCAAGGCTCCACCAGATGTGTCCAGGCACCGGAACCGTGACTTGAGCAGCCCAAACACACGCTCTATTACATTACGTGTTTGTGAGTGTGCCTCATTATGGCATTCCTGTTCAGGTGTGTGTGCATTTCTGATGGGTGTCATCAGCCATGGCTCCAGTGCATAGCCAGCATCCCCCACTAGGTGACCATGTGGGATGTCCCCATTGGCAAATGTCTGGTACAGCTGCGTCAGATGCCAGATATATCATGGTAGCTTCCAGGGCAGCCTGCACACACATTCAGTATTATGCCCTGGGCATCACACACGACCTGGCAGTTGATGGAGGGGAAGCCCTTGTGGTTGAAGTAGACTCTACCCTGCTCGCCGGCTGGTGCTTTGATGCATATGTGCATGCAGTCTATTGCACCCACTATCTCAGGGTATTCTGCTATTTGCTGGAAGAGACGCATATTGCTGGCCATTACCTCACAGGAATTGGGAAAATATACATGATCACCGACATGTGCTGACATGGCATCCAGAAACTGGTGTAGTACCCTGGATGCTGATGCCTGTGATATCCCCATCATATCACCAGCTGGTCTCTGGAAGGTACCT